>NW_001915071.1:0-10664 GCF_000208925.1 Entamoeba histolytica HM-1:IMSS
AATAATTTATTTGTTATTCTACTAGATGCACATGGTCCAATTGCAACTGCTGTTTCTATTTCTTCATATGATATATTAACATCTGTTTGTATAGTACTGTCTGTGAAACTAGCAATTGTATTATATTTTGTTCCTGGATGCCAACTCAATGTTAATGGATGAAGTGTTTGATTGACAATAACACAAATCCCATTCCGTTGTATTGTAACAGGATTTTCTTCAGAAATATTTTGACGAGGATTAAAGTGAAAACACTCACTACAATTCTTGTCATTGGGATTATATCCTTTCATGCATGACTCACAATACCCATCATATAAACAATTAAAACATCCAACTCCACACAATGACCCATTGCTTATGTAAATAAATAATAGAATTATTATAATAATGTGTTGTGTTGTTGTAACGAACATATTTATCTGATTGGTTGGTTCTTTTTGTTTTTTTTTTATAAATAACATTTGTTTTTTAAAAAACACAATTATATATTTAGAATAACAAATGATAATAAGGAATGAATAAAAAATCAGTTTTGACGAATAGTAGTAAAGAGTCTTTTTTAAAACTCTCAGATAAATACTGTTTGGAAACAAACTCAAAAAAAAAACAAAATAAAAGATTGTAAATGGAAGAGATTGTGCAAAAGGTTGAGAATGAAATTTGCGAATATTGTACAGAAGATAATAGAATATTTTTGATAGACCATGACACTATGAAACATAAGTTGACATTAGGATTAACAAAATATGATGAAGAGTTTGAGGTATATTATGACAAAGACTATCCTAAATCAAAATACTATGTTCAAATGAAAGGAAAGAATAATGAGCATACAGTTAAAAGAACCAACTCAATGATAGAAATTGGGGAAGTAAAAGGGATTAAAGAAGTAATGAAAATATTTCTAGAAAATGATAAAGACGAGAGAAATTATATTAAAAAAAAACAAGAAAATAGAGAAATACAAAAGAAAAAAATGAAAGAAAGAATGAAAGAGGTATATAAAAGAGTTGTTAGTTCAGAAGAAAAAACAAAACTTAATTTTAATACTCAACTTGCATTTCAAATATTGAGTGATGATATTATTGAAATTCATTTAAATAAAGAAAAATATAAATTTGATGTTGAAGCAGTGGGTGATAATCCATTTCATTGGATTGTATCATTTTTTGGATTTAATGATAATACTAACATAGGAAAAGATATTATGAAATTAGAGACGTTATCTACATTAGATTGTATTCAAATGGAGTTTAAATTTTCAGTAACAATGTTTCCAGTTTTTCCACCTGAATATAATTTTCTTGTACCAAAATTGACTAAAGAATCAGTAAGGTGTATTTTTCAAAGTGGGGTATTTGCAGATGAATGTTATAATCCATTTACTAAAATTAAATTATTTAATATTATTTGGGAGTTAATTAAACTCTTTGGAAGAATAGATTTTGGAGTAAATCAACGTAGTGTATTAGACTATACTAATAAAGAATTTTATAATGAACAACAACTATGCAAACCATTTATTGGTCAAGTTACTCATTTGGGACAAGAATTTATTTTGAATAATAAAATTAATAATATTCCTACTAATAATTCAATTCAATTTAATTCTTTTATTACACAACATTGTCCATGTATTGAAAGGTTCTTAGATGGAATGAAACGTGTTCATTTCATTTCAGTTAATGAATCAGGATTCTTTTGTTGGCATGGTACTTCTGATGCATCTATCAAATCAATATGTAGAGAAGGATTTGATCCAATGAGAAGGACTGGACAATCTTATGGAAGAGGAGAATATTTTGGAAAGACTGCTAACATTTCAATGACATATTGCAAAGGGAATTATCATCTAATCTTATGTTATGTGCTTAAATCAGATAAAGTCAAAAAAATTGATTTGGGGTATGTCGTCGATAATCCATCTGATTGGAGTTATTCATATTGTCTTCCATTATTAGTTATTACTTATGGAAATGGAAAACCCGTTAACTTTTTAGACAAAATGTTAAATTAAATCTTCATTTCTTATTTCATTTCTTTTAAAACAATATGTTCATCACATAAATAGTTAACAAAATGATAAAACCTTATATTATAATGTCGAAATAGTGAATAACTTATGTTGTATGTTTTTGTTACTATAAAGACATTAGTACTAGAATAAAAAGAATATAACATATTTCAAAAGTAAAGTTTTTGTTAATACTAAGAAATAAAAGTATTTTTATGGAACGTCATAAATGTTTAATGAGAAAGGATTAATTCAGAGAGAAAGACTAAGTGGGTATGGCGATTCAGAAAAAAATGTCATTAATAGAAATCATTAATATCTACTTATTCAAAAATAGATAAACAATAGAACTAGGGATAAATCTAAATAACTGACAACTTTAAGAAAATATGTATTACACTTAAATAATATTTGTTTATTTTTTTCAGTGATAGAAAACTGTAATTGGTTGGTTTCAATGAACCTATGGCATATAAAAATATACATTATTTTTTCAATCTATTGTTTAACAAAACAATATATATTAATTAAAAAAATATGATTAGTTGAACACCTTTCTTCTTCTTCTTTATTAATTTATTTGCTTACCTTCACTTCAAATTTGTTAGTAATATAATTTGTAGTATTGTAGTTTTTCATACTTTTTATTATTTTTATCAAACAAATGATAATAATCTCTCTACTCCTGTTTATTCAATTGCTTAACTAATTATTCAAAATAACTTTTTGAATCTTTTCATTTATTAAACTTATTTTTTATTTCTTTTTCATCTTTGATTTACCTCATCTTTCTTCTTTTCTTTCTGTATGTTTTTATTTTCTAATTTAGATAATTTATCATTCAGGAAGAGTAATTGTTGTGTTGAATTGTTAATTTCAAAGATTTTTTAAATTTCATTTAGATGATAAAGACAGTTTATAAAAAACGAATTGAGTCTTTTTTTATTTTCTTCATTAGATATTATAGATTTTTGATAATTTAGTTATTCTTAGTTTGATTGAAAGTTAGATGAAGGTATTGGGTAATTTATGTGGTGTTATTATGAGATGAATGAGTAGTAAAGAGTATAAACAAATAGGGTGAAATTATCATTTAAGATAGCTTCATTTTAGATTGAACAAAAGCAAAACGAGAAGTAAGAAAAAAATTATTTCCATAATTGTTGTAATGAGATAGATGCGTTATTATCTTTCTTCATTACTTTAGCAGCAGCTAATTCAAAATCTTCTTGTGTTACATGAGATCTTCTTTCCCGAAGTGCAAACATACCTGCTTCGGTACAACATGCTTTAATCTCCGCTCCAGATGCTCCATCCAATCGTTCAGCAATTTTCTTAAGATCGATTCCACGAACTAAATTCATCTTCTTAGAATGAATCTTAAGAATGTCTAAACGTGCTTCTTCTTTTGGATTAGGAAATTCGATTTTTCGGTCAATTCGTCCTGGTCTTAATAATGCTGGGTCTAAAATGTCTATTCGATTTGTTGCCATTAACACTTTGATATTTTTTGTTGGTTCAAATCCATCTAATTGATTAACTAATTCTAACATAGTTCGTTGAACCTCACTATCTCCTCCTGACTTTCCTTCAATTCGACTAGATCCAATAGAATCTATCTCATCCATGAAAATAATAGATGGTGCATGTTCTCTTGCCATTACAAATAACTCTCGAACCATTCGACTTCCTTCTCCAATATATTTTTGTACTAATTCTGTCCCTGAAACTCGAATAAATGTACAATCCGTATGATGTGCTACAGCTCTTGCTAATAATGTTTTGCCTGTTCCTGGTGGTCCATACAATAATACACCTTTGGGTTGTGCAATTCCAAGTGATTCAAATAATTCAGGATGTTTGATTGGTAATTCAATTACTTCTTTTATCTCTTTAATTTGTTGATCTAATCCTCCAATCATATCATATGTTGAATCTGGTACTTTTTCTACTCTCATTAATGATATTAATGGATCTACTTGATTTGGAAGAACTTTACAAATACTATATGTATCACTTTTTAGTGCTACTCGTTGGTTGGGTTTCAATGCTCTTATGTCAATTCCTGCTTCGACTTTAACAACATATTTTCCTTCTTGTGTTGATTTAACTAATACCTTATCTTTTCCTACAGCTCGTATAACTTCCCCAACTGAACATGACGGTTCTGATAATAATTGAAGTTCTTCTTTCATTCGTCTTACTTGGTCATTTAATTGATTTCTTTTAGAAATTAATCGTCGTTGATTTTGTAACTCTGTACAATACTCATATGTCATTTCATCTATCTTGTGTTTATAATATTTGACCATTGCACTTTCTTCACTTTGTCTCTCTATTTCCATCCCTCTCACTTACTAATTTTGTAGTTCTCTCTTTTTTGTCCTTTTTCTTTTTCTTTTGAAGTTTTTATTTTTTTCTTTTTATCTTATACTCAGCAAAGTTATTGTTATTTGCGGCTGTGATAAAAGAATATAAATTCAATGTATTTCCTCAAAAAGATATAACATTTATTCTAAATATTATTTTATTATATTCTATTCAAATCCTTTTCTACTTTACTGTCACATATTAATTTAATACTAAGGAGTGAGAATGTTTTGTGAGTAAACAAAAAAAAGAAATGACTCACAAAATTTAATTAATGCAACGTCAAGTAATAACACATCTTCTGTTGCTTTCCCTCCGGTTCCTGTTAATATAGCTGCTTGTACTGCTGCTCCATACGCAACTGCTTCATCTGGATTAATACTTTTATTTGGTTCTTTCCCATTGAAAAATTCTTTTAATATCTCAACGACTTTTGGAATTCTTGTACTTCCTCCTATCAATACTACTTCATCAATACTACTTTTATCTATTTTAGCATCTTCTAATACTCTTGAAACTGGTCCAATCGTTGATTTAAATAAATCAATGTTGATTTCTTCAAATCTAGCTCGTGTAATAGATGTATAAAAATCAATTCCTTCATATAATTGATCAACTTCAATATTAGCAACACTTGCACTTGATAATGTTCTTTTTGCTCTTTCACATGCTGTTCTTAATCTTCTAACAGCTCGTGCATTCCCACTAATATCTTTCTTATATTTTCTTTCAAACTCACCAATAAAATATTTAACAAGTCGATTATCAAAATCTTCTCCTCCAAGATGTGTATCTCCATTAGTTGCTTTAACTTCAAACACTCCTTCTTCAATTGCAAGAACTGATACATCAAATGTTCCTCCTCTAAGATCAAATATCAATACTTTCTTCTCTCCTGAACTTTTTTTATCAAGTCCATATGCAATAGCTGCTGCCGTAGGTTCATTAATAATTCTCATCACATTCATTCCTGCAATTGTTCCTGCATCTTTAGTAGCTTGTCTTTGAGAATCATTGAAATATGCTGGACATGTAATAACTGCATTCTTTATTTCTTTTCCAACAAATGTTTCTGCTGTTTCTTTCATTTTACTTAATACCATTGATGAAATTTCTTCTGGTGTAAATCGTTTAACTTGGTATTTGTTCATGAATAAAGAGAGATTTCAGTTGCATATTGTTGTGAGAATGATTGAAGAAAAGAGTAAGATAAGACTGAAATAAAAACAAGTCTATTTGATATACAAGTATGATTCGTTATATATAACAAGTAAAATTCAAATAAGATGGAAAAAGAATTTTAGAACTAGTAAAGAATAATAACAGATCCATAAATGAAATTGGTTCAAACATTGATTGTACTTGTTTTGTGTATTGTTATAGTTAATGCCTCTTGTGCTAGTTGGGCACTTAGAAAATACTCTGACGATTATTTAGAGTGCATGAATAAAAATCCAACAGCTACTGGTAAACGATCATGTTTACGAGATTGGAAATATTCAATAAGTGATACTGATTGTACTGATGAAAAGTTTAAAGAATTATATCAAGAATTTTGCAATGCACATGATGGAGGAGCACTTGTTTGCGATATTTAATTTACTTTTTAATTACCACCTCAGTTAAAAAAAAGAGAAGTAAAATTCAGTACTTTTTCAAGGAGAATATAAAACAACACAAAACGAATAAAGTGCAATTAAAACATGTATTTAGGCAACAGTAAAATTCGTGACTAATTCTTTTATTATAAATACTACTGCAGTGATAAAGAGCAATAATGATATAATAAATACAGCCCCTGTAACTTCAATTCTTGACCATGGTCCACTAAATGGTGTTTTAGTTTTATTGAATTTAGCAATAACTTTTCTTCTTGATAAATAATGGAAAATACATGGTAAAGAGAAACATAACACAAATGAAAATGATCCAGTAACATCAAATATTACTCTTAAACTACCAACTGCACATGTTAAAATGAAAGGTGGAAATGCGGCTAATGCCTTAGTAATAAATTTTGTTCTTTTACTATTTTTATTTCTAAATAATGTTCTCATGTTAGTTGATAATGTTGTTGCTACTAATGGAAATTCATTTGTAAGATTAACAATGGGGAATAATAAAATCATATATTTGATAATTATTGCCCACCATTTAGCTTTTCCTACTCCCCATCCACCTTCATATCCATTATAATCTGCCCATGCCAATGTTACTGGTGATGGTGTTGATGTTGTAAAACACCATGACGTAACTAATGCAATCCCAATATAAATAAAACAACATAATATAATTGACCCTAGTGTGGCAATATGTGAAAACTTCTTTTTATTTAATGGTGCAAGTGCATCAGGTAAATTTTGTTGACATGCTAATGCAAATGCAACATGTGTAAACATTGAACCAAAACCAACCCACCTAAATTCTTTAAGAAAACTAACATCTTCATATGTATTTACTTTTAATTCTATTGGTCCATTTTTTCCTAATTGTACAGCACATGTAATGAACATGATGAGAAATGATACAAATCTATAAACAGTTAATACTAATTGAAGTAACGATTGTTCAGTAAGGTCAATAAATGTAAGTGGGATAACAACAAGTCCATATACAGCTATTGATGTAAAATATGTTACGTTACATTTCCAGTCAAAATGCCATCTATTAGATACATCACACTTCATTGGCTCATTAGAATAAATCAACCAAAATAATGTTGATAGTGTGGAAACACATGTAGCAACATATGCCCATAATGATCCATATGCACTACACATTAATGTAATAGTAGTTGCCCATTTAACTGGTTTTCCTCCCCACATCTGTGCCATAGATGAATAATCATATACCTCATATCCCATTTCACATTTATATTCTCCTGACTCAACTGCCATAGCATATCCATGTGATCTTGACAATGTTTCAATTACATAAATAGCAGTGACACATGATAATATGCAAAATATAAGAATTGTAATTGTTGATAATGGCACTCCAGCTGAATAAAATGCTGAAGGTAATCCAAATACTCCTGTACCGACAATATAATTAACAACAACAGCAAAACATGTTATAAATGAATAAGTATGATACTTTTTATGATTTTGTTGTGGAATAAGTGGTTGTGTGTTACTTTCCATTTTCTTTGATCTTAATTTTCTTTCTTTTAAGTTCTTAAAAATATTAAAAATTTTTTGTTTTTCATTTCTTGTTCTATAAATAATTGTAAATGAATTGTTTTTTAAAACAAAAAGTAATGTCTTATTTTTTCTCTTTTTTATCCTTCTTATCTTTTTTCTCTTGTTTTTCCTTTTCTTTCTCTTTCTCTTTTTCAGTCTTCCAGAATTTACTAAACAATTTGCTTTGTTTTGGTGAGCTTTTTTGTGAATTTGAGTTAGAGTGTCTCGGTGTTAGAGTAGGTGATGTATCTTGAAGTGAAGAGATTGGTCGTGGTATACTAGAACGTGTCCGGGATGAATCTCGTGAAGAGCGGTTAGAATTAGAGTGTTCAATAAGGTTAAATTCATCACAGTAAATTAAATCATCATCCAAACAGGATGATAACTTTTCAAGATCTTCCTGACCTAATTTTCGTTCCAAAGCATCTAATTGTTGAACCAATTCTTGTTGTTCTTTAAATAATTTGTCATATTCATTTTTAAGTAACATATTTTCTGTATCTAATTTATTTATTTTAGCATTATATGCTTGAGTGAATGTATTAATTGTATCCATTGTAGCATGATAAATTTGATAATCATCATAAACGTATTTTTCTAATTTAATTGCTTCTAATAATTGGTTACTTAAATTACCTGGTAATAAGTCTAATATTCCTTGAATATTATTTCTAATTGCATCTAATAAATTATTGAATGCACGTTCCTTTTCTTCTTCACTTTCTTCCTCTTCTTTAACTGTTGCAGGATGACTATCCATATATTTAAACATTTTTTCTCCAATATTTAATCCATTGAATTTTCTAATAGTTTGTTGAAGGTCAATAAGAAAACCTTCACATAAAGAAGTATTAGTGTACAAATTTTGAATGACTAATGCAACAAATTCTAATTTATATAATACTGGTACTAACTGTGTTCTTTTTTCATCATCATACATCATGAGAAATGGGTCATTTACGTTTTGACAAACAGTATATGTAAAGAATAATTCATTAAATATTTTTTCTATTACAACATCTTCTATGTTTCCTTCTCTTAATAGTGTAAAGAATTGATTAAAGAACATTCTAACAAAATCAGGTAAATATTGTGCATTTTTAATAAATTCTTCATTTAAAGTTTGCAGAAAATCTTAGAGATTGTGTCAAGAGATTGTTGATAAGCAGCAATATCTTCTGAGGTAGTAATTTCTTTAGATTGAAAATTCATAGCGATTTTAAACTCTTCACTATAATCACCTCCTAAAATAAGACCATCAATAATTGGTTCAAAGGTATCAAGTAAATAATTTTTAAAATAATAACGTACAAATTGATTATAAAATGGAATGAAAAATGTAGAATATTGGAATGAACTCGAATCAATCATTAATGTGTCAGTACTAAGAAAATCAATATCAATTGCCCAAGTAATTAACTCCATAAATCTTCCATGTGCTTTAAAATAGTCAGAAATAATTCGAGCATATTCAGCACTTCTATTTTGTCGTTGTTGTGTAACAAGCTATTTTTTAATAAATACCTTTCTTTCTTATTCAAAAAAGAAAACAAATTTGAAAAAACAAATGGATTTCAAGATAAAATGAAACAAACAGTTCTGACTACAGCTTCAAGTAGATTATGTCTTCTTGAAAAGAGTAACTTATCAAAATCAACTTTACTAGGAATCTTTTCTTCAACTATTTCATTCATAGATGTTATACTCAATTATTGTTTTAAAGATTCCTCAGTTCATTTTGAACTTTTTGGAATTCAAAAGCCAATTCTTCCTAAAATTCAAATTTTTAATTAGTTTTTTTGGCAGTTTATTTCGAACAGAAAGAATATTTTACATTGACAATAAAAAATAAAAGAATCCACAAATATTTTTCTTATTTAGAAGAACCCTTTTCAGGGCATTTATCGGAGTTGAGAGGTTTAATCTTTTGTTGGACCATCACTTTTTTGTGACTCCTTACTCTCAGAAGAATTATCCTTTTTGTCTGATTGTTCACTGCCAGATGACTCTTCACTGTCAAATGATTCATCGCCTTGGGAAAGATCTACTTCTTTTACTGATGACACTTGACTAGTCTTTGAGCTTCCATCACTTCCACTTCCAGATGTTTCTGAAGATTCAGTTTCTCCTTGGGACTCTTCATGTTCTGTAGTTTCTTCTGGAGTTTGGCAGAAGACATTCTCAGTATCATCAAAAACTTTATTATTCTTTCTATTCTTTAATAAGACTAACTTAGCATAAAGAATGAAAGCAACTAAGAGTATTAAAGCAATAACAATAATAACTCCAACAATTACTATAACTGCAATAGCCCATGTTGGTACTTCTTTAGTAGTTATTTGTGAAAAAATACCTGCTTCATTTGTTCCACATGGATCTTTTGGACATTCAGTTATTGTGTATCCTTTTGGTACTAATGCAACATAAATACGACAAACTTGTGTTAGTTCATATTTTGAGTCTATTGAATTCGTTGGTTCTCCTTTAAGATGATTATTGGATGTGATTGTGAATTTAACTCCAAACCTACTAATAAAGTTTTGGTAAGATGTTCTTAATAAGTATATTGGTCCTTCTAATTCTTTTTCAATTTTAATATTGAAATTCATTGTTTTTATTTCTCGACTGTTACTATTGATTTGAGTACTTGGTCCCATAACCATCATAAAGTCATTTGAGTTAACAAGGAAATTGATTGTTTTTTCATTAAATTCATAGTTTCCACTATCAAGATATAACTGACTATTCTCAATATTAACTTCTCCTAAATTAATTGTAGTTTGTGTGTTTGATATAATTACTCTACTACTATTCTGTAATGTAATAGAATTAAGTGTATTATTGTCATTATTGATTTTTAATGTTAATGGATTAACTCCATCTTTAACTAAAATAGATGTAGTTCCTGGTTTAATTAAAACAATATTTTCAATTGTACTAGTATTTTTTATTCCAATAAATGAAATGTTAGATTCTTTCTGAATAGTTAATTTATTCATTTGAATTTTTCCTACTCTAAACTCTACATTTCCTGTATCAATTTCAATATTTTCTCCTTGAATCTTATCTCCTTCTAATACACTAGTATATGTTTT
>NW_001915071.1:10764-27128 GCF_000208925.1 Entamoeba histolytica HM-1:IMSS
ATTATAAACTTATCTGCTCCATTTACATCACTTGTTGTTAATGAAACTTCAATTGGTTCAATTCCCTCTACCTTCATTGATGCACATTTATTCTTAGTATTTGTCTTGTAGAAAGTGTTAGTATAATCACATCCATCAATTAATTCATTTGTACTTGAATAATCCATTTCTTTAAAAATAACCTTCTTTCCACTTGGATGGAATGTAATTTTGTTTGTTCCTGTACTTGTTACTACTTTTTCTACAAAATCTTTAAACATTCCAAAAATAACGTTATAATCATTATTTGTGTTATCTTTTGTACCAGTAGATTGAATTTTAAGACTTTCTGTATATTCTCCATTAATATTAACAACACATGTTGGACAGACATTAATAGTTCCACTATTAACAGTAATTCCTTCTGGCACTGTATATTTACCACTATTACTTAATGTAACAGTCTTAATATTATTTCCACTGTTAATAAATGTTCCTTCTTTATCAACTGTTAATGTTTCAACACTTGTACCATAATATTCTAACTTTACTGAAGAAGAACTTGGACTAAATGTAACAGTCTTAGACTTTGTTCCTTTTAATTTTCCATTAGTAGAAATTGTTATCTTAGACTCTCCTGTTTGAGAGTTAATATCAACACTTGAAAATCCATTAATGGTAACGTCTCCTTTAATCTCGAGATTCATAACACTTAAACTACCTGTTCCAGAAATAGTAGCTCCGCTTGGAAGTGTCAATTTATGTAAAGCAATATTCTCACTTGGGAATGTTATTGGATTTGTTGATCCTGTAAATTCAAGTTCACATTCATATCCAGTAAGACTTTGACATGGACAAACAAGATCAGTTCCTGTTACAAATGTTCCATCTAAAGTACATTTAACAACATTGGAATATGTTTCAGTTATTGGTACAGCTGAGATAATAACTTGTGTAGGTTCTACTAATCGATAAAGATCAGCATCAATCTCTGTTATAACCATTCTTTTTCCTGAGGTTTTTATAGAACGTTTTTCATTAGTAACAGTAGATGTTAATTGTGAAACAGAAAGTTCACAATACTTTCCAACATCAATATCTTTGTTTAAGTAAAGTGTACCAACAACTAATTTAAAATACTGTTGTACAGATTCTACAGCTAAAGAAGTACTTCCTATCATATCCAAATTAATGGTAACATCTTTACTTTGTGGTTTAATAACAGTAGTTCCCTTTCCAACTATTTTCTTTTGATACTTAGAGTTAGCATTGTTAGATAAATCTGAAGTTTGAACAATTATAACTTTCGCCTTTTCATTATTTAATTGAATAATTCCTCCTTTAAAATCATTTACAGTAACATTGATTTCTCCGTTGATAACAACTGTTCCTTCTCCACTAATAGATTTGAATGTAGTTTGACTAGTTACAATAAAATAACACCCAAAACTCATAGTTAATTCAATATCTGTTTGTGAGGCAGAATGTGAGTCTGTTTGAGATTGGTAAGAATTACATGATATAGGAGCAGCAACAATCAGAGTAAATAATGTAAATAAGAAAATGATTAACATAATAAAGTAGTTAGATTTGCTTTGTTGATTATGTAGGAATGGTTCGTTTCAACCTCATTAACTTGTTTATCTATCTTTCTAGAAACTAAGGAATAAAAAGGAAAAAAGAAAAAGGTCGTTTCAAAAGAACCTCCTGTTTACAGTCAATAGATAAAAATGGACGAATGAAAAAAAGGGATTTTGAATTATTTCTTTTCAACTAAACCAGATCTTCTTAATAAAGCAGTAAAATCTGGATTTCTTCCTCTGAAATTTCTATATAGTTCATCAGCAGGTTTTGAATTACCCATTGAAAGAATATTTGTTCTAAATTTACTTGCAATTGACTGATTGAAAATACCATTTTCTTTGAAATATTCAAAAGCGTCAGCACTAATACTTTCAGCCCATTTATAAGAATAATAGCCACATGCATATCCAATAAAATTAGAGAAAAGATGTTGGAAAGTTCTAATGATAGAAAATGTTTTAATATTAAAATGATATTTGTAGTCTTTTTCTTTTTGATAAATAAAATCATCTAACGATAATCCACTTGTTAAATAATTTCTATGAATCTCTAAATCAATTTTACCGAAACTTAATTGTCTTATTGTGTAATATGCAGACATATAATTCTTTGCTTTCCACATTTTATCAAATAACTCTTTTGGTATTGGTTTAACATTTCCAAATTGTGAGAATAGATCTAATGCCTCTCTTTCAAATGTCCAATTTTCCATTATTTGACTTGGTAATTCTACAAAATCCCATGCTACATTTGTACCAGCTAAAGAAGCATAACGTTGTTTACTAAACAAGGTATGCATTAAATGACCACTTTCATGGAATATTGTTTCTACTTCATCATGATTTAATCTTGCAATACCATTAATTGGTGGTGTAATATTAGTGCAAACAATACCTAATGGTTTAATAAAAGTACCATTTTCATTTTCATAACTTACTCTTAACATTTCTTCCCAAGCACCTGAACGTTTTCCTTTTCTTGGATATAAATCAAAATAGACTCCACCAATAACACTACCATCTTTTTCTAGTACTTCATAGTATTTAACATCGTCATGCCACCCTTGAACTTCTTTATTTAATTTAAATGAAACTCCATATAATCTTTTATATATTTCAAATAATCCACCAAAGACAGACTCTTCTGTAAAATATTCTCTAAACTCTTCTTCATTGAAACTATATTTTTCTTGTTTCATCAATTCAATATAATAATTTACATCCCATGGTTCTAATTGATTATTACCAGATTTTTCTTTTTTAAATTCTTTTAACTCATCTTCTTCTTTATAAAAGAAGCTTTGAACTTTATCATGTAATTGATTAATAAATTCAATTGCATTTGTTCCATTTTTAACCATTCTTCTTTTAGTAACTAAATCACTAAAGTCATGAAATCCAAGTAATTCTGCATACTTTTGTCTTTTTTCAATAATTTCTTGAATTAACTTTGTATTATCAAATTGACCTTCACTACATAATTTATTATATTGAATAAATAATTCTTTCCTTAATTCTTCATTCTTACAATATTTAATAGCTGGAAAATAGGATGGTACTTTCAAAGTAATAATATATCCTTCTTTTTTTCTTTCTTCTGCTTCTTTTTTATACATTTCAGTAATATTTTCTGGAATTCCTTCTAATTTACTCTTATCTTCTATATACATCGTGTATTTATCTACTGCATCTATTAAATTATTAGAAAAGTCTTTTGTTAGTCGTGTTATATCTTTCGTTAATTCAACTAACTTTGTTTTATCATCTTTATTTAAATTTGCTCCTCCTTCAATAAAGTCTTCATACTTCTCTTCTACAAGTCTTTTTTGATCATCTTCTAATTTCTCTTTATTTTCATATACCTTCTTAACTAATGAAAACATAACTTCATCACTATGAAGGGCTGCTCTAAATTCTGTTACTTTAGGGAGAATTTCATCATATGCTTTTCGATATTCTTCAATGTCTGATCTACATGATACTAATACTTCTAACTTTAACATAACATTATCTATGACAATTGTTGCATTATCAAATGCTCTCACAACATTCTCAAATGAAACTTCTTCAAATTTAATATTTTTAATTTGATTAATCTGTTCTTGACATTGTTTTATTGCTTCATTAACATCACAAACAACATACTCAGGTTTTAATTTGGTAAAGTTTATAGGAACTGTTTGGTCTAAGAATGGATGTTCCATTTTGGTTGTTTTATTATTTTCTTTTCCAGTTCTTTCAGTGCATGTGTTCGTGTTGCATAATTGTGCCACAACACCATAAATAAAAAGTTCAAAAATCAATAGCATTTATTTCTATAACATTTTTAAGTTTTCTCTAATTTTTTAATTTTTACATTTTTAACAAAAATTCAAGAGTAATGAAAGAAAATCTAAGAAATATTCTTCAATAAAACATACCATTAAATAGTGTTCTAAAATATCATTTTCATTAATTGTTTGATCTGTCAAGACATTTACAAATAATAAAAAGTGAAATAACAAAAATCTTAAAAGTCATTTTTTGTTTTAATAACAATAAACCTGTTTAGAATAAAATTATAATTGTCATAAAACCCAAAACTACTTCTCTTCAAACCTTCTATAACTAACCTTTGATTTGTTTTATACTTTTCTTTGAGAATTACATTCCAGTATTTCCAAAAACAAACAAAAGCTTATGAAATTAACTAAACCACCAAAATAAAAAATTTTTTTATTAACATTTTATTTAAACATAATATTAAACTTTCCTTTTGTTTTTAATGAAAATACAAATGAATTTGAATCATTACTATAATCACCATCAACATCATCAATATTAGAATTAATATATACTCCAAATTTATTTCATTCTGTGTCTTCAATAATAATTAATATATATTCTTTATTCTTTAATTAAATATTAATGTACTAACGAACTTTTTATAATAATTTTTAAAACAACTTTATAATGTAGATGTTTGTTTTTATAATTTGTTTTAAGACTAATAATATTTTTGGCTTTTTGTAAAAGACTTTTTGTATTTTCTCAGAAAAGTATATTTCATAGTTACTTATTAATTTAATTTATCTTAATTAAGATAAATTAAATCAATAACAGAATTGATTCAGATAATCCTCCTTTAGTACATTTAAATTTTTTATTATTTTCTTATTACTTGTTTAATACTACAACCATTTTCTAATTGTTAAAAAAATTAAACAACACTTAAAAATTTTATTTTAATAAGATAATTCATAAGAATAAAACTATTCTCCACTCAAAACTAATAAATTGTGAAATATAATTTTTTTAGAATCACTTATTTTTCATTTGTATCAATTCTCTTAATTTTAAAAAATTAGTTTTTTTAATGTAACTTAAATCTACTAAGAATCTCAAACTCATGAGTATTTCTAGAGAAGAATTTGAAAAGTTGATTGATGAAGGAAAAATTGATAAAGCAGTTGAAGCTTTAAGAAAAAGACAAGAAATAATTAATCAATTTCAAAATAAAACATTACAAAATGAAATTATAACACCACGTTTAACTGAAGATCCAACAATTCCGTTTGTTCATATTATTTTATTTTAAAAAGAATAAATTAATAAGTTAATGTATTACTTCTTATTTAATAAGAAAAGTTCTATAGAAGAAAAAAAGAAAAGAATAAATGATTTTAGACAAAGTCCAATAGAAAAAAGAAATTCAAGAGGAATGTCAGCATTTAGACCTGTTTATTAAATAATATTAATAAATTAATTAAAGATTATTTTAAATACAACTACAAAGGTTAATTTTTATTGTAATAAATAAATTAATATAAAAAAATAAACCAATTCTTTGATACAATAATATATCCCCAAATTCAATTAATGAGCTTTCTTACTGACAGCAATTTTAGCAGCAGCATTAATCTTTCTGTTAATAATGCTGACTTGGAATTTGTCAAAATCAGTCATCTTTTCTCTAAGAATTCTCTTTTCAATTGCTTTACCAGTAGCAGTTTTATTGAATCTTTTAATGATAGCGTCTTGAGTGAATCTGAGGCAAAGTTTCTTGTGGGTCATACCTCTAGTAACTTTGTTAACAACAAATGAGGTAAGAGAAATAGTGTTCAAATTGACAACTTGTCTTGGAACTCCAGTAATAGCTTGTGGACCGTCAACAAGAACTCTATTGTGGTCAAGGATTTCAACAATAACGGCAAGTTTACTGGCGAAAGGTCCAGTCTTCATTAAAACAACACGACCAACTTCAACAAATCTGGAGAAAACCATTGCCAATTAAAGTGTAGTTTAGGGTTTCTTTTTTAGTTCATTCATTTTATTTATCAATAATAATTAATAATAAATTTGTTATAAATTATAATATACCTATTTTTTTTTAATTTGGCAAAAATGAAAAAGATGAGAAAAATAGAAAGAAGTTAAACAAAAAATTGGAAATAAAAGAATAAATTGTCAATATTCAATAATAATAAAATTTATATTAAAAGAAAAAGAAAAAGAAAAAATGATTGAATAAACCAAAAAATACTAGAAACTCCATTATTAATGGAAGAAATCTCTTTTAAAGACACTGTTAAAGAAACCCTTAATAAACTTGTAAACGATCAGTGTACAGAAGAAGATGCATTTTTAAGAATACATGAATCAGCTTGTTTGTTTTATTGTTAAAAATAAATGAAAATTAGTGTTAACAAATAGTCTTACATAACAAAGGAATAATAGAAATTTTTAAAGTACTTTTTGAAAGTGGAAATAAATGTGCATCACTTAAACATTTTAATAACTTATGTCTCCGTTTTCATTTCTTTCAGTCAATATTAAATAAAGTTATTGTCAATAGTGATGGTATAAAAAAAAGTGAAAATGTTTTGGTTCATTTTGTAAAAACAAATTTTATTGATATCCCTTCATTTCAGTCATTAGTTTGTTTTTATAATTTTCTCTTTGAATAGAGATGTAGTTAGGATATTTACATTTTAATTTATTTACTTAACAATAGATTGAAAATACAATTAAACAACCAAAAGATGTTGATAAAATCTTCGAAACTATTATGTTAAGTAAAGATTGTGATGCCATGAAAAAGGTAGATATATTTCATGTCATTTCATCAATTAACGAAAGTATTTCAGTATCTCAAAAAATGGTTTCTTTATTTATTAATTCATTAAATGAAATTAAAGATGAAAATAAAATCACTGAGATTGTTATTAAATCTCAACGATTTTTAACTTCTGATAAACAAGGAAAAGATTTCCTTGCTGTTCATCCAAATATACATAAAAAGGTAATATTTAATATACTCCTTGGATTAAATTCTCCTACTACTTCAATGGCATGTAATACTTTAATAAGTCAAAAGGAATTATTTTATAAATTTGATAAAACACAAAGAATTGAAATATTTTCATTATTTTACAATGATTCAGTAAAACCTGAACTTAAGAAAATAGACCCAAAATCAAAATTAACTTCAGTTATGTCAAACTTTAAAAAAGACAAAGATCAGTTTTTTGAAATGCTTAATAATCGTCCTTTTACTTTAATTGAAGAGGCACTTGAGATTGCTAAATCTTCTCCAAAAGATATTCCAAATTTAACTTCATTATTTATAAAGAGTCCAGTATTATTAAAAATGTATTTAATTAATCGGTTACGTTCAATTTATGAAAAAGAAGGAGATTTAAATGAAAATTGCATTAAATTTACTTTTTCATTATCTCCTATTTGTGACAGTTATTATTTCCAGGATTGTGTTGATTTTATTTTAGAATTACTTACAAAAGATAAGTTATTGGCTCTTCGTGTTATTGAGTCATTGACAATATCCTTAAGAGATTTTGTTGAGATTACAAAAAAAGATTCTGTTTCATTTGTATCGAGTATTGAACCAATTCATTTTTTTGTTAATCAAAAATTAAATGATCAAGAAGATTATCTCATCTCAAAAAAAGGGTTTTGGAACATACTTAAGAAAGAAAAATGTGTTTTTAAGATTGGATTCTTTTTAAGTGAAATGAAGTTGAGATGTCATGAAATGTTTCAATGGAATGAAGATGAGTATGATCAAATTTGTTTAACTATTCAAAAATATTTTGAAATTATTGATTCAGTTCTTTTTACAGAAGAATTAAAAACTTATTTTGTTAATGCTCCATGTGAATTTGATTATTTTATTATGACTCGAGATAATTCTGTTTTCTGGAAAATGGCTAGAATTATTGTTCCATTATGCAGTGATTGGGAACAATGGAAGTCTTTTTCTATTACAAATAATATATCGTTTAGGAAATCTGAATTTATTTCAAAACAAAAAGATATTGTTGCTGAAATCAAAACTCGAGAAAGTGATCTATTCAACACAGTCTTTTGGTTACTTGACCTTGAAGATATTTTTTGTCCTGATAAATTATATAATGATATTTCTGATGAAATAACAAGGCATTATGAAAAAGATATAAAAAGAAATAATATTATACCATTAATTAAAAAACATAAGGAGTGGGTTCGAGGTATGATCAGACAATTAAAACTTACTGACTTTAAAAAAGAAAAACTTTATTACATCCCAAATAAGTTTATGAGTCAATGTTTAATACCTAGAATTAAAATAAGTATAAAAGATGCTATGTATTGTGCCAAATTTATATTACAAATTTTTGAGAATGATATTGAAGGAGTTTCATTAATGTTTTTATTAAATATTGTTGCCATGTATTTAATTGGAAGTTGTGTTACAATGACAACAAAAGAAACATATAATGTAGGAATATTCCTTAACATTTTATTAAAACAATTAAAAGAATGGAATAGTCAAGAGAAATATAATTCAAATGTAAGGGGAAAGAAAGGGTTCAACTCAACTACTATTGTTGAATATTCAGGATTTCAAGTTGTATATAATAAATGGACTGGATTAATCACTAAAGAATTAATTATAATGTTAAGTTCAACAGAAGAATCCAATGTTAATAAGGCTATTAAATTATACAATACAATTTCGTCTTCATTACCTGAAAATATTTTTTTGAAAGGAATGGTTAAAGTATTATCATATAAGAAAGAAAGACAAAATGAAAAGAGTTCACATGATTCTGATAGAAAAGTTTTAGAGGAAAATAAATATTTGTGTAGTTATATGATTCAAAACATTGGTAAATATCAAGTTCAACCAAAAGAAATGAAAGAATTATTAAATGAATTTAAAACTAAAACAGAAGTTAAGAAAGAAAAAGCAATTAAAATCAAAGTTGGAATTATTGATGAAATGAAAAAGAAACGAAATGAATTAATGAAAGAAGTTTGGGAGAAAAAGAAAGAAGAATTAAAAGGAGGTATAGAAAAGATTAAAAAAGAAAGAGAAGAACAAGAAAAGAAAGTATTTGAAATATTAAGTCAAGGGTTAGTTGAAAAAGCTGGAGAAGTAAATAGGACAGATAAAAAAAGTAATAAAGAAGAAGAAATAAAAGAAGATAAGTCAGAAAGAAGAAAACACCATCAACACAGAGATTATTCAAGAAGTGAAAGAAGGCATCATTCAAGAGAAAGAAGAGATAGGTCATATAGTAGAAGTAGAAGCTCAAGTAGAAGAAGAAGAGATACTTCTAAAAAGAATAGCCGTAGTTATAAAGAACGAGAATATCGTAATTAAATTGAGTTTTTTTAATATTTTTATAACCAAAATATTGATATAAAAGAAACTATGTAAATGAATTACCAAATGAATTAATAGTTATCAGGCCAAACTACTTCAAAGAATAAATAAGATAAACCAACAGCTGCAACAAATGATAAAATCATTAAAGGAATACCAAAGATTATAAAGTCTTTAATTTTATAATTTCCTTTTTTCATGATCATCAATGTTTTATTGGAACCAAATGGTAGTAAAAATACACTAGATGTGGCTATCATCACTGCATACATTGAACTTTTTAGTCCAATTACTCTGCCTCGTTCTAGTCCAGTTGGATCAGTTCCCCAATAAGTTTCCCAAACAACAGGGAACATTAATGCAAATACTGCAGCGTTACTTAATGACTGAGTGAGTAACATTGTTGGAATAACTAATGCAGAAAGAATACCAAATTTACCAAGAGGTAAGAAAGCTCTTGTTAGTGAACGAGCTAACAATGCTCCAACATTAGTTTTTACCATTCCTTCAACTAACCCAAATGAAGCACCAAGAATACAGATTAATGGGACATCTACTGCTTTAAATAAATCTTTAATTGTAATAGTATTAGTTACTAATAAAATAAATACAAAAACAAATGCTGCAACAACAAAAGGAGCAGCGTTTAATACATCAGTAATAACTGGAATAGCAATAGCTAAAAGTGCTAAAATAGTTTTATAAATAACCATTGGTTGTGGTAGTTGAACATTTAATGGTAATACTAATTGGAATGGAGAAGGGAAATATTCTTCAGTTGCAAATTCTGAATCTGTACAAATTAAATAACTTAAAGTTGGTTGTATTTTTTGTTCATTAATTTCATCTTTAAACATTTCATTTATTTTCTCTTCTTCTTCATTTTCTTCTGCTTCTTCCATTAATTCATCATTTTCATTAATTCCTTCAAGAGCATCTTCATTACTATTATATGAAACACCTAATATCCCAAAGAAATGATTCTTATAAAATGTTTGAAATTTTTTATTTAACATTTCTGAATTTCCACCATAACAAACTTCATAAACTTTTAATTCTCTATTAGTACTCATCATTTCTTTAGCAAAACTACTTTCAGGGATAATTCCACTATATGCATAAACATCATTTAAAAGTTCATATGGAGCAAGATAATATAAAATATCACCTTCTTGAAGAATATCAGTTGGTTTTGGTTTAAAGATAGTTCCTCGTTTAATTCTGAATAATTTACCATGAGAAGGGAAGAATAAAACAGTATCTTTTAACTGCTTATTAATGTGACTACTTTTTGGACCAATCTTAACTGGAATAATAAATTCTGAATGATTTTTTGGTGGTTCTTCAATTTCTGTCTTTGGAACTAAAAAGGAACAAAAGGCACAATAAAGAAATCCAACAACTGTCAATGGAAAAGCAACAATTCCTATTTCAAACATTGGTACAGTAACTTGCATATTTAAATTATATTTTGAATTAACAATATCAACTTGATTTAAAATTAATCCTTTAGCAACAAGGTTTGTAGAAGTTCCAAGAATACTATTCATTCCAGCATATTGAATAGCATAACACATTGGTAATAATAATTTAGATGCTGGTTGTGTTGATGTTTTAGTCCATGCAAATATTAATGGAATAGACATAGCAACAACTGGCGTATTGTTTAAGAATAATGATACTGCCATAACAAATGGAAATAATCGTATTGCAGAAGGCCAAATATACTTTTGTGGTGTATCTGGTAAAAGAAATCTTCCTACAAACTTTAATCCACCAGTTTTATCAACTGCTTCAGAAATAATTAACGCAACTAATACTGTTAATGTACTATTATTTGAAAATCCAACAAATGCTTCTGCTGGTGTAATAATTTGAAGAAATACAAGTAAAATAGATGTTAAAAGAATCATCATTCCTGGGTGCATTACTTCTGCTAATAACAATGTTAACATTACATCAAATGTAAACATAAATAAAAATGTTTTTGTTGACACACTATTTGCATAATGAACTTTCCAATCACAAAAATATAATAAACAAAGGCATATTGTAAAAATAACAAAGAAAATCATACACTTCCAATTACTAATTACCCATTTTAATATCTTTTTAGGAATTTCTTTAATACCTCTCAGTATTTCCATTTTTCTTTTTCTTTTGATAAATTTATTTCTTTTTCAGTTCTTTTTAGTTTTCTTTTTTAGTTTTTTATTCATATCTCTTGCATTTTTCTTTTTTTTATTGCATATAAAAAGAGAAGTTGTTTTTTGTAAATAAATACTCTATTAGTATTATTCATTATTCAATTACATTGTCTTTACTCTTCTTGTTGAAATAATAGGAGAACACTCAAAAATTGGTTTTTTTCTTAACCTTCTACAACAACTAATTTTAACTGGTGGTTTTGATTTATCTGATGTATCAAAAGGACGATCTTCCATTCTAATATATCCTCCACAACATTCCTATTAATTACTTACTATCTTTTTTTTAATAATATTCTAAAAAAAACAAACAGGAAATAAGTGATAGAAGTAACGATATCCTCCATTTAGTACAAAAACATCAGGATACCATATAAGAGGGTATTGATCTTTATTCTTTTCTCGGTCTAACTGTCTGAAAAGTAACCATTGATTTGGCCCTCTATTCTGAGAATATTCACAATGAAATACAATTATTACATTTACTTGTTTTTTTATGAAGAATAATGTCTCCAACTCGTTTTTAGAAGGGCAAGGAACTGCCGAATAGATATGACCACCTTCATATTCGTAGTCATATCTACAATCAAATAAATATAACTTACTCTTACTTGAAAATAATAATTGGTGAAGAAAATATGGTTCTATAAGATTATATGGATTGTCAAAGTTCAAGCTAAATATTCTACTAAATAAACAAGGATTTTTTGGAGACTCAATCAATTTTTCTGTTTCTTTTTTCATTACATCTCTCTTTTTATTTGCTGTATTAGGAAGCATCGAACAAACAAATTTAATCTCTGATTATCAGTTTTTTTTTTCAAAAAAAAAGGAACAAGAAGTAGAAGAATATATACAAACCAAAAAAAAAAGGAAACGAAAGAAAATTTTTGGGATCTAATTTAAAAATAGAACTTAAATTTTTTCTTTAAAAATTAATGAAGTACATATTACAATGGTAATGTACGAGCATAATCATTTAACAAATTAATAACAATTTTATAGTCAGATCTTTTTGTAGAATCTTCAACACAACATTTATTAATAATAGAAATTATTGCAATAGGAACTTTTTCAGAAGGACTAACTCGTTGATGGTTTTTAACAAAATTTTCAATTTGTTGCTTATTCATACCTCCATATGGTTTTTTACCACTGAATATATGAAGAATTGACATTCCAAGACTGAACGTATCACTTTTTAGTCCATATGGTTTATGTTGTATGACTTCAGGTGACATATATTCCATAGTACCAACACAGTCATGTAATTCTTCTCCTTCATGTATATATCTTGCTAAAGAAAAATCATGTAATTTAACTAAAGGACCTCCTAAAGAAATAGTTGAGTGTTGAACTAATCTAAGGTTATATGGTTTAATATTTCGATGCAAAACACTTTCTGATGCTAGGTATTGAAGAGCTGTAGCTAAATTAACACAACAACGTGTTAAAAAAAGAGATGGTAAAGGTTTTTCTAAGATTTGTTCTAGATTAAACATTGTATCATTTTCCAATAATAAAAGAGAAGAATCATAATTCATCCCAACCATTTGAATAATGTTTTGATGGTGAATATCAATGTAATTATTTAAAATAACTTTAAAATCTTCCTTACTTAATCCAGATTCTTTAGTATCTAATTTAAAAATAAATACATTATCTCCTTTATATTTTCCATGTTTTCCTATAACATCTCCTACAAAAATTGAATCAGTAAGACCCATAGTAAGCATTGATAAATCAACTGAAGTTGTTTCAGTATTACAAGTACTTTCCCTAATAGTTATATGAGATGAACTAGTTCTTTCTTTTATAATACTATTTGTTGATGACTGATTAATCTCTTTCATTAAAAGAATTTCTTTTATATTTACTATAGGAATAACTCCAAGCATTTGAAAACGTAAAGCAAGTGAACTAGATTCATTTCCTATCAATGCTTTCTTTTTTACTTGGAACGTAACACTTCCTGTTAAACCAACTGTTGCAATAGTATTGAAACAAATGGAAATAGTAACAGACTTTTTACCTCTTTTTCCAATAGTTAATTTTTCTTCATCAACTTCCATAGTATATTTTGAACTAGTACTGAGTTCAACTGTCATTTTATATGTGTCAGTTGTTTTATTATGAAAAGTAATTTTCTGTTTCATTGAAACTCCTTGAACAGCATACTCTCGTCCAAATGTTAATTTTTGTATTGGCTATGTTTTAAGTTTTTTTACAGTCTTTGAGAATTATATATATTCATTAAAAAAGAAAGGACAAACAGGCTCTAGTTCAAAAGGAAATTTTAATTGTGCACATGAACCAACAGAAGAAGTTCGTGACTCTTTGGAGAGAGACATGTAACTTTTTTTTGGGTTGAGATGTATTTTATTTTTAATTTTCGAAGTAAAAGCACTAAAAATTATTTTTTAGGCATTTTTTACCATTTGGTTTTATTCTTTTAAAATAAAAATTTTAATAAAGAAGTGTTGGTAAATACGTTTTAACGTTGTCAAAATAAAGAGAAGAAGAAATAGGTTTATTTATTTTATTATTTATTTAGTTATTCTTCTAAAACAAAGGATTAATATACATTAATATTAACTTAAAATAAAGAGGTTATTTCTTCATTAAAAGTCTTTTGGTTTGAGACAGATAAACAGTGTTTAGTTCTGAGAAGATTGAATCTATAAAACAATCATACTCAACAATATTTACATTATCAATTAATGGATTTCTATGAATGCAATCAACAATGATAATTGGATAAATTGGTTTGAAAACAGATGTTAGACTCATAGCTGATTCACAAAATAATGACATTCAGTTCATATCACTTTACTTGTCATTATAATCTAAATATGTATAGGAAAAATTTAGAAACGGGTCAACGGTTATTAAAATGTATATTTATTTATCTGCAACTTCTATTTAATGTTTAATGATTTAACCAGTTTTATTTTTATAAATAGTCTACTGTTCTGTGTTTATGATTTCTTCAAAATATATTTTTATAATTGTTTTGCTTCTTTATTACTAAAAGGGTATTGGACTTTTTTCATAAAAGTTTTTAGATTTTCTCAAAAAAAAAAGTACAAACAAAAACTCTTTTAGTTAATCATTATTGTCTTTATATATTGTTTTTTTTGAAAACAAATTTACTCTTTTAATTTGTTTGTTTCTTTTGAGTAGTTTATTAAATGTAAAATTTTTCATTTAATTGCTACGTTTTTTGTTGTGTTTCTTGTTCTTGTACCAACACTAACCATTCTTTTCATTTTTTTTTCATAAATTATTTTGTTTTAATTAAATTTGTTTTAATTTCGTTATTCCTATCATTCTTTCTATTTTATTATTACTTCTTTGTTGGTTATTTATTGGTTTATAACGTTGACATATATTATAAAACATTCATTATTTTTAGTTTTTACTTCATATTTTGTACTTTTGTTATTTATTTTTTATTTATCTGTTTTTAATTTATTTTTATAAGATGCTTATATACTGAAGAAGAAGAACAAGCTGTTTCAGATGAAATGATGGAAAAAAAACTCTTAGAAAAGAAAATGAGAAAGAAATAACAGAAATGAAAATACAAAATAGAAAGATTCAAACGAATTACAAAGAAATGAAGAAAGAAAATGAAAAATTAGAAGAAGAAAACAAAAAAAGGTCAATTATTAGATATATCCATTATTGGATTTTCTTCATACTGAGAAGTGATTATTTCGGTTTCTTCAATATGCTCTATTGATGTAATAGAGTTAATTTCTAACATACTCGCATTAGATTGTTCTTCTTCTATTGTGCTGCCAGAATTGAATGTGTAAAACATTAAGTCTTTCATATTTTTTATAATTATTGTTCGTAGGATTTTGGGGAGGTCTAATTGTAATTTCAGTACTTTTAATCTTCTTACTGACTCTTTATGTATTAAACCATTTATAGATAATATTACAGGTATAATTTCAACATATATTAATTCTCTGTTATTTCTTAATTTCTCTTATAATTCTTTGTATTTATTTATTTTGTGAATATAATTTAATTCTATATTCATATCTTGACATAAAACAACATCTATAATATATCCTTTCTTTTCTTTCATATTTTGTTAATATATATCTTATCTTCTAGCATGGAAATGAATTGTCACTAACCAATAAATCTTTATTGTAAGTTATAACCATTTTATCATTATTAATACATTTATGAGGATTATTAAAATCAATTGCATCAAATTCAGTAAATTGTGTAATTAATAAGTGTTTAAATATTTGTTTACAAACATAATCATGTTTTGATATTTGATTCTTTTTCATTACATCCTAACAGTATATGATTAATAGATGCTATTGTGTTATGACAATGTTTACAATATTTTAAATCATCATTTTGGAGTATTTTAGATTTAATATTTCCTGTCATAGTTACACCTTCTTGCATCTTTACTACTTGGATGAATGCATTTCTTTTTATATTTAATGACTTCCATGTGGCTACTGTTGATTTCTTATCATTGAAAGTGCCATTTGCACATCTTATATATTCACCACATTTCTTTTCTTTCAATTCTTTTAAATATCTTTCATTTAATTCATTATTTACCCATTCAAATACATTCTTTACATTGTGCTTTCTTTCATTTAATTCTATTATCTCCATTAATTCGTTAAAATTAATCTTCTTACCAAATACTTTCTTCATTCTTTTAATTATTCCATTTGGATTTTCTTTTATTGCTTCTATCATTTCTCCTATTTCTGTGCTTGATATTTATATTTTAAATATATTCTTAATAATTCTTTACCACATTCATCTCTTGCTGACATTAATCATATTCATATTTCATTTATTTTAACATATAGTCTACTTTTGTGTATATTTCTGCTGTACAATTGGAGTTGTATTAATTACTTTCTTATTTGTTTATCTATCTTCTCCAATTCTCCTAGT
>NW_001915071.1:27228-28565 GCF_000208925.1 Entamoeba histolytica HM-1:IMSS
CAAATAATTGAAAAAGAAGAGAATGAATGATATAAAAGAATAAAAAGAAAGTAAAAAGTAGAATATGATGAAGAAAGAATAAAAGTAGAAATGAGAGAATATAAAAAGAAAGAAGATAAAGTGTAATAAAACAAAAGAGATGATAAAAGAAGAAAAAAATGAAAAAAAATAAAGGATGCAAATTTTATTGAAACAAATAAAAAAAGCGCAAAATTTAATGATGAAAAAATTAATGATGCAAAATATTTAGCAACATATTTTATTGATGCAAAATATTTTGAAATAAAAATAATTCATCATTTGATATTATTATTATATTTGATAATAAATTATATTATATATTAAATACATCATATTTCTTTATTATTTATCTTTCTTTTTATTATTTCATATATTACATTATTATTCATTCATTTATTATTTATATTTCATTTATTAAATAAAATGAAAATGAAATTATAAAATATCAATCAATTAAATATTCATGAATAATAATTTATTAATATTTAATAATTGAAATAATAAATAATAAAGTAACAATAATGATATATTCAATATATTCTTTATTTGATATATTCAATATTAGATTATTTTATTTCATTATCATTTCATTGTCTTCATTATTTTATTTCATTATTTTATTTCATTTATTATTTTTTAAAATCAAATAAACAATAATATTGATATTCATTCATCATATTCATTTAATATAATAAATATACACAACATTTCAGAATAAATAATGAATATTTAACATTGAAAATATTGATTTATTCAATAATTTATTCAACATAAAATCAATAAAACATATATTTTGATAATACATAAATGAAATAATAAAGAAATATACAATACTCAAGAATTAATAAAAAAGAAATAAAAAGAATAAATGAATATAAAAGTGATAAATAATAGAAGAAAGAAATAGAAAAACAATGAAAAACAAATAATATAAAAAGAATATAAATATATAAAAGAATAAAAAGAAAGTAGAAGAAGAATATAAAAATAATAAATCACAAAGATGTAATAAAAGAGGAAATAAATTGTACAATTTTATTGTAAAAATTAGAAATATTCAATAAAAAGTGTCTAATTTAATGATGTAAAATAATTAATATTATTTTATTAATGAAAAATATTTTACTCTTTTTATGTTTATTATTTATATGTATAATTTAAACATGATGTTTATTATATAATCAATCATAAGTGTTATGTTATTATAACATATAATAAGTGATAAAATATAAATGAAAATGATATGAATATATGATATAGAATATAAAACAAAAGAATAATAAGAATAAATGATAAATGAAAGGAGAAATGATAAT
>NW_001915070.1:0-8908 GCF_000208925.1 Entamoeba histolytica HM-1:IMSS
TAATATCTTTTTTTCATTAATTTAAAAAAATGTTGGCGACTGGCAGGTTTCGATCCTACGACTCTTATTAATTTAACTTAGTATTTCATATTTATTAAATTACAAATAAGTGTTTTACACGTAAAACTACAGCCGCTTCTTGTTTATTTGATTTTATTTTCCTTCTCTTTTATTTTTGGATTTTTTATTGTTATATATCCCTTTTCTTTTTCTTTATTTCTTTCTCTTTATTTCTTAATTTAAAAATTTCACTATTATATTTTCAATTCTTCTTTTTATCATTCTTTATTTGTATTGTCTTTCTATTTCTTTTATTTCTTTATTTACTTTCTTATTCTTCTTTTTATATTATGTTTAATGATTTGAACTTATCATATTTATGATTTAATCTCATCATCATCATATTTTCTTTTTTATTCTTTAGTAATCTTTAAAATTATTCATTAATTATTCTTAAATTATTTCAAATTAGTGTATTCTTATTCTTTTCTTTTTATTATTGGTATATTTTATTATGTAATTTAGATACTTCATATTTCATTTATATTAATCATATTTATCATTTCTTTCATTAATAAAATTATAAATAAAACAATCAATATAATTAATTTATTCTTATTTAATGTTAATACATTTATAAAAATTATATTTAATGTTTGTTGATTTATTAATGTTTATTCATTATTTTATGTTGTTATTTTATTCTTTATTTCTTGTTATATGTTTTATTGATTTTAATATTCATTAATTTTCATTTTATTAATTCTTTTATTCATTTATTTCAGTTTTATGTTTGATAATTAGAAATATTATCAAATCAAATTCTTACATATACAGTATTCAATAACAATTTAACATTTTTTAATCATTGAATTCTACAACTATTTCATCACAGATAATTGTAGAAACATCATTCACAACTGAAAGAGTAAATTGGAAATTAAAGAATTTTACTTCTTGATATCCTCGTTGTTTAAAATTTTTGAACTATTTTGATAGAATGAGTTAAAGTTGTCATTTTAAATAATAATTGATTTGTAAAATGTATATCAACAAAAATGAATTTAATTAACTATATAATCAAATACATATAATCTTCAGTTAATTAAAATAATCATGTAATGTATAGAAAGAATTATCTATATGAATAAGACAGTACGACGTATATTATAGTGATGAATGAATATTAATTGATATGTGATAAGATAAACAGTAATAAAACAAAAGAGATGACAAAACAATAAAAGAATAAAAAAATAAAGGATGCAAATTTTATTGAAACAAATAAGAAAAACGCAATAAAAAAACGCAAAATTTAATGATGCAAAATATTTAGCAACATATTTTATTGATGCAAATTATTTTGAAATAAAAATAAATCATCATTTGATATTATTATTATATTTGATAATAAATTATATTATATATTAAATACATCATATTTCTTTATTATTTATCTTTCTTTTCTTTTTATTATTTCATATATTAAATTATTATTCATTCATTTATTATTTATTATTTATATTTCATTTATTAAATAAAATGAAAATGAAATTGTAAAATATCAATCAATTAAATATTCATGAATAATAATTTATTAATATTTAATAATTGAAATAATAAATAATAAAGTAACAATAATGATATATTCAATATATTCTTTATTCGATTTGTTCAATATTAGATTATTCTATTTCATTATCTATTTCATTATTTTATTTCATTTGTTATTTCATTTATTATTTCATATTCATTTATTATTTTTTAAAATCAAATAAACAATAATATTGATATTCATTCATCATATTAATTTAATATAATAAATATACACAACATTTAATAATAAATAATGAATATTTAACATTGAAAATGTTGATTTATTTAATATTTTGTTCAACATAAAATCAATAAAACATATATTTTGATAATATATAAATGAAATATTAAAGAAATATACAATACTCAAGAACTAATAAAAACAAAATAAAAAGAATGAATGAATATAAAATTGATAAATAATAGAAGAAAGAAATAGAAAAACAACGAAAAACAAATAATATAAAAAGAATAAAAATATATAAAAGAATAAAAATAAAGTAGAAGAAGAATATAAAAATAATAAATCACAAAGATGTAATAAAAGAAGAAAAGAAGAAATAAAAAGTGTATTTTTATTGTAAAAATTAGAAATATTCAATAAAAGTGTCTAATTTAATGATGTAAAATGATTAACAATATTTTATTAATGAAAAATATTTTACTCTCTTTATGTTTATTATTTATGTGTATAACTTCAACATGATGTTTATTATATAATCAATCATATGTGTTATGTTATTATAACATATAATAAGTGATAAAATATAAATGAAAATGATATGAATATATGATATAGAATATAAAAACAAAAGAATAATAAGAATAAATGATAAATAAAACGAGAAATGATAATCAATGATATAATAATAAAATCAAAATATAAAAGATAAAATTAATATTAATATAAAACAAAAGAGAATAAATATAAAATGAAAATAGATATAAATGATAAGAATATAAAAATGATAAGGATGAATAAACAAATACATTTAAATAGAAAAGAATAACAATAAGAAAATCTAAATAATATAAACATAAAAATAATAAAACAAGAATAATATAATAATATATAGATAATAAGAAGAATACAATGATATAAATAATATAAACAGAGAAATAAATATATAAAAATAAGATACATAAATAACATATAAATAAAAGAATATAAATAATTAAAATAATTAAATATGAATAATCAAATAATCTATTTCATTAATATTTCATACAAAATGAATACAATTGATAATAAAATATAAACATAAATATTTACATATTCTGTATTTATCATACTTTTTATTTTTTTATTTTTTTTAGGAGCAAAATATAATAAATGGAATATTCTATTGATGCAATTTTTTTGCATCTTTTTTTCATTTTTGTCAATTATTTAGATGCATTTTTCTTTGCTAATTTTCGTACCCTATCTTTCTCATTTCTTATTCATCATTTCTTATTCATCATTTTTATTTTATTTCTTCTACTATCTTAATATTTTCCACTTCTTAATTCTTTATTTTCTTCTTCTATTATATTTTCTTTGTTCAATCCACTTCTTGTTGTATTTCACATATTTCTGTCTTTACTTCTTGATTATTATTTATTCATATTTTTCACACAACATCTTACTTATTTTCTTTTTTTTACTTCTAACATCATTCATTGTTATTTGTTATTAATATATTTCATATTCTGTATTTATCAGTATTTTTCTTAACATTCTCATTTATGTTTATCAAAGTAATTCACAAACATTAGTATTTCTATTCCATTCTTCTGTTCTATTTATTGATGTAACAATCACTACTCGGAGTATTCTTTGATTGTTTTAGAATACATACAGATGACATTCAATATCCAAATCAATACAATGCTGTAAGTTGTTTAAGAGAAGAAAAAGATAATGATAAATAAAGAGAGAAATGAAATAACAAACATACAATCAAAATATTTTTGTGTTAAAAATATTGAATTATTGTAAATTTCACATGATCATGAGATTAATTCAAATGTACATAATACAGAAGTATATAACTATAACAATGAAATAGTTTATTTGATGTAATAAGAATGAATAAGAAGAAATAAGAATATAAAAAGTAACAATCATAATATAAATAAGTGATAATAAAGAAATAAATATAAATAATGGATATAACAAATGAGTGTATAACAAATGATATGATATTTAAATAAAATTTGAAATGACATGTATAATGTTGAAACATCATATTTTTCATTTAATTATTTCATTAAATAATTGTAATTTGAATAATTTGAATAATTTAATTACTTCATAACTCCAATAATATATTTTATGAATAATCTAATAATGTTCAATATTTTATGTATTATTTGTTTTATTGAAAATATGTAGAAATACAAATAAATTGATAATAGATTATTCATGAAATACATAATGATAATCAACACAAATGATAATAATATATTTGATGAAGTATTTTAAGTATGTTTATTATGAAAGAAAAAGGTTTAATGTTTAAACACTGATGAAATGTTTTAATAAACATTAATATAACTTACATTATCATTAGAAATAACTAATGAAGTGAATTAAATAATTTATGTATTAAATTGATAAAATAAATTGTTATGATTAATTCTTTCTCTATTTAATTTATTATGACTCAACTTTTATACTTCTAATTTTCATTACCAAACTTTATCTTAGAGATAATTCTTTGTATTTGTATGAATTGAATTTATAATAAATTATCAAACAAGTTGTTTCTTAATATTTGTCATTAAAATAAAGTTAATTACCATTTATAATTATTTCATATATTCTGTCTTAGTCTAATGGAACATCCCTATTCTCTATTGTCCATCCTAGATGTTCTGAAACTCTTCTCCTAACTTTAGCAGGATTTCCAACAGCAATCATATTGTCTGGAACATCATGCGTGACTACACTTCCTGACCCAACAACCGCATTTTCTCCAATTGTTACACCTGGTAAGATGATTGCACCACATCCTATCCATGCTCCATCCTTGATGGTAATTGGTTTTCCATATGCTGTTCCACCACATGCGTTTCTGATCTTTGGATCAGTCGAGTGTGTACCACCTATAAGACTAACATTAGGTCCTATCATCACATTATTTCCTATTTTCACTGGTCCACCTTCAAGAATATAACAATTAATGTTAATGACTGTGTTGTCTCCAATGTCAATGAAATTTCCTCGTGTGCAATTGAATGGCACAAAGACATTGCTATTTTCTCCTAAGTGACCAACTATTGTTTGAAGGATTTCTCTTCTCTTAGTAAAATCTCGTTCATGGTTGAAATCAAATAACTTATTTCCTAATGCAATTGATGCAGCAACTCCATCAGGTGTTGCTGGTATCATAATTTTACCTTCTAACATATACTTTGTTTCTTGTTCAGCAGTGGTGTTCATCTAGTGTTTTATTGATTTATTATTTGTAGTATTGATTCTCATAAAAACAATATATTCAAAACTATAACAAAATTTTGTTTAGTTGGAACTTCAATACCACCGAAATTTATGACAATTTTATTTTATTTGAAATTTCCTTATTTTCTATACTTCATAAAGAATTATATATAAACAGCAAAAAGAAAGAATAAATAGGAGATGGACTTTTACTTTACATTAAACAATGGTTATAAAATTCCTAAACTTGGACTTGGAACATGGATGTCAGCGAATGGAGAAGTTGGAAAAGCAGTAGAGATTGCGATAAAGAATGGATATCGACATATTGATTGTGCAAAAGCATATGGAAATGAGAAAGAGGTTGGAGATGGGATTAAGAGTGCTATAGCAAAGGGGTATGTTAAAAGAGAGGAATTATTTGTTACAACCAAATTATGGAGTACTGATAAACATAAAGAAGATGTTCGACCAGCATGTCTTGAATCATTAAAGAAATTACAATTAGAATATCTTGATCTTTATATTATTCATATTCCATTAACAGCAGATAAGAAAACAGGAGAATTTACTGAAGAAATACTTCCAATTGAAGAAACATGGAGAGAAATGGAGAAATTAGTTGAAGAAGGATTAGTTAAAAGTATTGGAGTATCTAATTTCAATATTAAAAAGTTAGAAGAGTTATTAGCTATTGCTAAAATCCAACCAGCAGTTAATCAATTTGAATTTCATATTTATTATCAACGACCAAAATTACACCAATTCTGTAAAAAACATAATATTCATATCACAGGATATTGTCCATTAGGAAATCCAGGAATTAGTTCAGGAGTTCCAGCGCCATTTGAGAATGAAGTTGTTAAGGCTATTGCAAAGAAACACAATAAGAAAGCAGCACAAATTTGTATTAAATTCAGTATTGCAAGTGGACATTCAGTCATTCCTAAATCAGTTCATGAAGAAAGAATTAAAGAGAATGGAGAAGTATTTGACTTTGAACTTGATGAAGAAGATATGGAGAAATTAAGAGGATTAGACAAGAACATAAAAGTCTGTGATATGTCGTTTTATTTTAAGGACGAAAACAAAAGAAAAGAGTTTTGGGATGATGAATAAATAAAAGATAAGAATAAATAAGAAGTTAATATATTTTAAGGTTTTGAAATAAGAAAAAAGAAGAGTGACAAATGATAAAAGAAATAATAAAGACATAAGAATCAGATATATTTAATTATATGAAAATAAGTAGAAAATATAGTTTTAACAAGAAGAAAATGAAAAGAAAGATAAATGACATAAACCAATAAATTTTAAAGATAAAGATACTATTTGTTTTTTATAATAATACTGTAATACTGTAATACATAATAATAAAGAAAAAAGAAAGAATAAATAGTGTTAAGTGTAATAGAAAGAGAAAACACAATAAAAGATACAAATAAAAGAATCAAGAATGAATGAAATAAATTCATTAAAAAGGGATATAAAAAGAAATACAATAAAAAAATAAAATAAATGAATAATAAAATCAGAACCCAGTAATATCAGTTTGATAATCAGTGTATTGAGATTGTTGTGAATTGTCTTTGTTATCATTTCTTAGACTGTCAGTAGTATAAAATGGATCTGCTGAAATTCCTGTTTGTTTTTCAAACTCATCTGAATACAATGAAATAGTTCGATGAATAGGTTGACAAATTGGAAGACCTTTACATTCTGGAGGTTTAACCAATGTAAGTTTTTTAAAAGACCTTGGAGTGACCATACCTATTCTTTTATCTGCAATTGCTTCTTTAGGGTCTTCCATTGTAGGAACTATAAGAGGAGTACAACTATCAATTGGACTCACAACAGTATCAAGTTTAAGTGTTTGATTCATATTAATTTGATTTGCTAACAACTGAAGACAATGCTGATAACAATTAATAAATGCATTAAGTCTATCTAACTCAGAAGAGTCAAATTGATTTTTTTTATCAAAAAGTCTCAACTGAATTTCCATTAATTCACTATTTTGTTCAGTAAATAATATTCTTTTAAAATCAGAACGATAACAAACCAATTTAAATTAGTTCCTTCTTTATATAACTCAATCAATTCATCAACTTCAGTTGCTTTATGAACAGTAACTCTAATTTGTTTCTCAGTTTTTTTACATTTTTGAATAATTTCCATCCATTTCTTTGGTATTTCTTCTGTTTTGACTGATAAACTCTCTTCTTTTTTAAGTTCAGGGAAAAATACTCCACGTTGTTTATATTTATTATAAAGAAAAACATATTCTTCAAGTTCATTTGGAAATTTAAATGTCCATTCTTGAACTAATTCTCTACATTTTCTTGAAACTGAATTTAAATTTTTATTTCCAATTTTTACATTTTTAAATTCACCTATTACTTCAATATATGCAATAAAATCAATATCAGTAACTTGTCTTCTAAATGAAGGAGAATTACATAACACATAATCAACAAGACAAAATGTATAATACATCTCTTTTTCACTTATTTGTTTTTTTAAATAATATTTCATTTTTATTATGGTTTGAAGTCTTAATGACGTTCCTGCTCTTTCAATTTTTTTTATAATATTAGAAATTATTTCAAATCTGGAAATCGCAGGAGTTGGATTTAAATCACTAACTGCTTCTCCAATTAATTGACTTAGTGGTATTGATTTGTTAGACATAAGTTGAATGTTTAAGTAGATGAGGATATTCTATTTCCTTCGATTGGTATTATTTTATGTATTTTCGTTCTTATTTCTTATTTTTTTTTGAGTATTTTTGTCTTGTTGACGTCTTTTTTTCTTCTACCAATTCTTTTCTTTATGACTCGGGGATTTTTTCTTTAATTCTTTTTTAAGTTTGTCAATACTTTTTCTAAAACATTTAATTAATAATTGTTTTATATACCTTTTTAATAAAACCTAAAAACAAAGAAAAACTAAGAATTAAACGATCAGATGAATCCTACGGAAGATATCATCAAAGAAGGAGATACAGTTGTTATGTTTGGATCTCGTAACCAATATGAGATCATTCAAGTCAGTAAGGGGAAACAATACCATTGTAAATATGGTATATATCCACATGAATCATTGATTGGTAAACATTATGGTGATGACATATCAAGTAAAGATAATAAAGGGCATATGTATGCCTTAGCACTAACACCATCGTTATATACAACAGTTCTTCAACACCGTACACAAGTATTATATCATGAGACAATATCACCAGTATTATCATATTTTGATATTACTCCAAACTCTATTATTGTAGAATCAGGAACAGGGTCTGGATGTTTATCAGCAGCATTTGGGTCACGTTTACAATTTGGGAATGAACAAGGTAAAGGACATTTATATACATTTGAATTTCATGAACAACGAAAGATTAAAGCAGAGGAAGACTTTAAAATGCTTGGTCTTGACAAAGTTATTACAGTTGTATTACGTGATGTTGTACAAAATGGATTTCTTGTTGAAGGGTTATTGCATGAGCAAGAAGCAGATTGTGTGTTTTTAGATTTGCCAAATGTATATGAAGCAATTACACATGCATATAATATACTCAGAGTTGGAGGTAAAATTTGTTGTTTCTGTCCATGTATTGAACAAATACAAAAGTCATGCCAAGAACTTAGAAAAGATGGTCGGTTCACCAATTTATTAACAAAAGAAAATGTTATTAGACCATATTCAATTAAAGGAGTTGGAAAAAGAAGTGATGATTGTATGTCGAGTGAAATATTGTGTTGTCCAACAAAAACAATTAAAGGACATGTTGGATATGTAACATTTGCTATTAAGGCTAAGTGATTAATTTTTCTGAAGAATTTGAAAATGAAGTTCAATTAAAAGAAATAAACAAACATCTCATTT
>NW_001915070.1:9008-19701 GCF_000208925.1 Entamoeba histolytica HM-1:IMSS
AATTGGAGATATGTCTTTATCACAGAGAATATTTCTGCAATGATGAAACCTTTACGTTCAAGATGTTTAGATATTAGAATAGAGCTTCCAACCTATGATGAAGTAGATAGATTAATAACGAACATATGTCAACAAGAACATACTCATATAACCCAAAAAGATAAAGAAATGATATTAAATTCCAATAACGGTAATTTAAGAACAACATTAATCACTCTCTTTGTATATATTCAAACTAAACACTTATTTAAACCAACTTGGAAAATATCTTGTGAACTTATTGTCAAAACAATCGTTGTTACTCCAAATGTTGAAGTCATTCCAAAATTAATTCGTCCTAAATTATGTGAGTTTATTGAGAATGGTCTTTCACCATCATTAATATTAAAAGAAATTTTTACTTTATGTATGAATTCAAACATTGACCAATTGTATAAACTTGGTGTTGTTGAAATAATTCATAAATTTGTTTGTTATTCTTTTTCTCTTATTATTCAACCAATCATCTTCTAATTAAATTAGGACAAGTCATTAAAACAAGGACAAAACCCATGGATTCATGTAGAAAATGCAATCACAGCTTTGATGACTTTATTTTCTGCTCACAAATGACTTATTTGATTGTATCATTTATATTCACACCTTATTTATGTCTTTAATTATTTAATGAAAAAAAATTTAAACCAATTCTTCAATAATTGTCAATTCATAAGTAAAGAAAATTCTAAGTTATCTTAATAAACGAGCCTTTCGTTCAGCACGTTTTTGTTCCTCTTTCTTTTTCTTTTCTTCATCAGCAGCTTTCTTATCAGCATCTCTTTGAGTATTTAAAGATGCTTCAAATTGTTTTAATTCTTCATCAGCTTGTTTCCTCATTGCAGCTCTTTGAGCAGCTTTCTTAGCCATTTCTTCTTTCTTTTTCTCCTCTCTTTCTTTACGAGCTTTTTCTCTTTCAGCCTGTCTTTCAGCTTGTCTTCTTCTATAAGCAACCATAGGATCTTCTCCTTGTTTTGCTTCTGCTAATTCTTTTTCTTTTTCCTCAATTTCTGCAGCAGCAACTTTTCTTATTCTCTCAAGTTTCTTTTGTTGGTCAGCTTCTTCTTCTTCTCTCTTTTTTTTCTCTTCTTCTTCTTTTTGTTTTCTAAGTTGTTCTTGTAACCTTAAATTCTCTAATTCACGTTGTTTTCTTTGGTCTGCTCTTTCTTTTTCAATTCTTAAACGCTCTTCTTGCTTTTTATTTCTTCTTTCTTCAGCTTCTCTTCTTGCAGCCTCTCTAGCAGCTTGTATTTGTTTAAGTCTTTCTTGTCTTTCTCTTGCTCTTTTCATAACAGGATCTTCTTGTTCATGCTTTTTCTTAAACTCCTCATCTTTCTTCTTTTGTTCTTCCATTGCTTTTTTATCAGCCTCTTCTTCTTTCTTTTCTTCTTCCTCAGAGTCAACAACATGAGCATCTTTCTTTTCTTCTTCGCTATCGCTTTCTGAAACTGAAACTTTTTGATCCTTTTTAGCAATTGCTTCTTTTACTTTATTATCAACATCACTTCCTGTTAATTTTGCAAAGTCAGCATCTCTTTTTGCTCTTTCTTCCCTTTTTTTCTTTAACAAAGCCCCAACCTCATCATCGTCAGAATCACTATCTGAAAGTGAGACTTTCTTTGTTGTTGCTGTTGTTTTCTTAACATCTGTTTTTACATCATCGTCAGAATCACTGTCTGAAATAGCAAATTTCTTTGCTCTCTCTGCACGTTTCTTAGCAAGTGCAGCTGCAATGTCGTCATCATCATCAGAATCACTGTCTGATAATTCTTCTTTCTTTGTTGTTGCTGTTGTTTTCTTAGCAGCTGGTTTAATGTCGTCATCATCAGAATCACTATCTGAAAGTGAAATTTTCTTTGTTGTTTTCTTAGCAGCTGGTTTAATGTCATCATCATCAGAATCACTATCTGAAATAGCAAATTTCTTTGCTCTCTCTGCACGTTTCTTAGCAAGTGCAGCTGCAATGTCGTCATCATCATCAGAATCACTGTCTGATAGTTCTTCTTTCTTTGTTGTTGTTTTCTTAACATCTGTTTTTACATCATCGTCAGAATCACTATCTGAAATAGCAAATTTCTTTGCTCTCTCTGCACGTTTCTTAGCAAGTGCAGCTGCAATGTCGTCATCATCATCAGAATCACTGTCTGATAGTTCTTCTTTCTTTGTTGTTGTTTTCTTAACATCTGTTTTTACATCATCGTCAGAATCACTATCTGAAATAGCAAATTTCTTTGCTCTCTCTGAACGTTTCTTAGCAAGTGCAGCTGCAATGTCATCATCATCATCAGAATCACTGTCTGAAAGTGAGACTTTCTTTGTTGTTGTTTTCTTAGCAGCTGGTTTAATGTCATCATCATCAGAATCACTATCTGAAATAGCAAATTTCTTTGCTCTCTCTGCACGTTTCTTAGCAAGTGCAGCTGCAATATCCTCTGAATCGCTATCACTTGACATAGTTTTGTATATAATATTTAGTTCGCCTTTTTATTTGATAGTTCTCTCTATTTTCAATGCCAAAACTTAATTTTGTTAAAAGAGAATTGTTTTATAAAAATGTTGTTTTTCTTTCCTTGTTTGTTATTCAATTTTATGTAAAACAACAATAAATTGGCTGAGTTATTTTCCTTTCTCATGATTTTCTTTCTTAAAAAGAAGTTTCAAGTAAATATTTCATTCATTTTTGTTTTTTCTCTTTTTAACTTATTTCAAAAAAAAATACCTGAAAAAAGCCACAACAATAAATAAATAATAAATTAATGATTAATGATTTTAACCTACTGTTCAGGTGAGAATTTCTTCCATCACCCACTATCTCCAGAGTCTATTTCTTCTTATTCTTCTACATCTCTACACTCTCATAAATTATCACCACAGTATTTCATAATGTTTTCATATTTGATATTACAATATCTTTTACCATTATTTCCAATGGGGTTTTATTTCCTTCATTTCTTAATATTCTAACTGTTTCTTTATTTATCATTCTTTCTACTGTTATTACGAATGGAATGACTATTAATCTTATTATTCTTTCTATTTTTTCTTATATGTTCGTGTAATTTCTTATACATATTTTATCTGTAATTGTTTTACTTATGTTTTTATCTCTTACTATTTTCATATCTATGACTAACCCCTCCTTTTTCTTTAAATCCTTCTTATTTATTTTTTCTTGATTCCAAACCACAAATATTTTATCTTTCTCTATTTTTCTTTTCTTATTATTAATTTCTTTGTATTTTCTTCTTCTCATCTTTTCTTTATTTCTTCATATCTGTATATTTTATATTTAATTTTTAAATCTTTCCATATACATTCTCATATTTTACCATGTTTATTCATTTGTGATTTTTTAGTGATTATACAAATGAAAATGATAATATTTATTGTTGGTATTTTATTAAAGATATTACTCATTGCATATTGTGGTTCATTTGTCTAAATTATTTCATTATTTCATTATTTGTTGTTTTTTTCGTTATTTGAATATACACATTCTTTATATTTTATTAATTGTTTTCCATACCTTAATTGCTTTCTTTTTGTCTGTCATTTTATCTTCAATTCATTTTAAATTTTCACTCCTTACTTTCTTATTTCTCCATTTATTGATATATTCTTCTTGAAACTTGTATTTTATGTTTTTTATTTTTCTTCCTCTTCATTTATTTTTAATTCTTCTTTGTTTATTCTTTTTCCACATATTTTATACAATACATTCAATATTCAATTCTTTTTCATTTATCTTTATTATATCTCATCTTTTATCTCCTCTTTTCAACTTGAAATAGATATTTTTTCTTATTATTTCAATACCACATTCATCTCTTATACTTTTTAATCCATTTCCATTTTATTTTGATTAAAATATAATCTACTCATATACATTCCTGTACATTTTATATTTCATTCTTTTTTTCATTTTCTTATCATTTTATCCATTTCATTTATTTTCATAATTGGTTATTTAACAATAGAATCACTATACGTGAATTTTTTGTTATTTCTGTATTTATTCTATTAATATAATTCATATTATTATCATTTCTTTTATTTCTTCTATTCATTCTTTTATATTATTATTTATTTATTCTCTATACATCATGTATCATCATTTCTTGTAATTTGATCATTTCATAATTATTTATATGTATATTTTTATATACTAATTGTATAATATTCATGTTATCTGCATTACTTATATTTCCTCTTTTTACTATTCCACATTTATTTATGTTTATTTCAATTCTATTGATTCATTTGTGTCAATTATTTTCTGATGTGTTATTTCCTTTTTGTTTGATTAGTTACTTTGATGTTATCCATATAATTCATGTGTTACTTTTAGTCATTTTCATTTTAAACAATTACATCAGAAATGATATTTATTTTGAATATGAATAAGAGAGAATATAGTCACATTTTAAAATTGTTTATTTTAACTTCTCATATTTCTTTTTTATATTTATATCATATTTTATTCTCTATCTTTCACTCTTACTTTTTATTATTTGTGTTATTTGAAATTGTATTTTGAAATATTTTAATGTAATTTCTATTCATGTATGATTTACATTATCAGATGCTTTTTATTATCATAAAATGTTTATAAATTTCTTTTATGTCATGTTTCTCTTTATTTTCTTTATATTAAACTCTTTATACTTCATTCATTAGCTGCTAAACTCAATTTCTTGTTTCAATATTGACTTTTATTATTTTTAAATTTATTTTTATTCTTTATTAGTTATTCTTCTATCTTCATTTTTATAATTGTTGTGAATATATTCATAATTATATTCAAACAAATGATTAGTCTATAATTCTCTGGATTTTTATTATCTCTACATTTATATATTAAAATTATTCTTCCTTTTAACATTTCTAATGTGGTTGTTTTTAGTATTTGTATCCATTCATTAAATATATTCTTTATTTTGTCTCTATTACTTTCTAATTTTTCAGATAATATCCTTGTAATGTTTTATACATGATGCATTCTATGATGGTATTATAGTTATTCCTTTTTCTATATCTTATATTGTTATTGTTACTCCTTTCAATTTTATTGTTTTACTTTCTTATATTATTTCTTTATTTCTCTCATTTCTAAATTTATTTTTATATCTTTATTATATATTTGACTCAAAAATAAAATTGTTTCTTTTTTTTATTTAATTCAATTTCTTTCTTATTTCTTTTATTTCTTCATTCCATTCTATTCTTATTATTTTCTTCTTGTAAGATTCTTATTCTTAATATCTTTCTTATTTTATAATTTCCTCTTATTATTGATGTTGTATTTTATTTATTTTACATTAGTTTATTTCTTTATATTCTTTTTATATTATATAAATTTATATTCTATTTATTTTCAATTAATTATAATATTTTATAATTGTTTTTTTTTGTATTTCTTTGATATTTCTTTCAATTCCCATTTCTTATTATTGTATTTTATTATTTCATCAAAGATATTACTATGAAAATAATACACAATATAACTCCTTTCTTTTTTATCTTTTCCTTTTTCTTATTAAATATTCAATATATTCTGTATCAATCTTATTGTTCATTTTGTTTTTAGTGTTTTCTTGTGCTCTTTCATTTTCTATATTTTCTGTATTATTTATCATATCTTCTACTATTTTATTAACACTTAATTAAAGGCACAAAAATAAGCAAAGAAAAAATGCATCTAAATAATTTACAAAAAAGAAAAAGATGCAAAATAATTTGCATCCATAGAATTTTCCATTTATTATATTTTGCTCCTAAAAAAAATAAAAATAAATATATAAGTATGATAAATACAAAATCTGTAAATATTTATGTTTATATTTTATTATCATTTGTATTCATTTTGTATGAAATATTAATGAAATAGATGATTTGATGAATCATATTCAATTGTTTGTATTTTTTATTCTTTTATTATTATGTTATTTATCTATCGTATTTTTATATATTTATTTCTCTGTTTATATTATTTATAATATGTATATTATTCTTATTATTTTATTATTTTTCTATTTATATTATTTAGATTTTCTTATTGTTATTCTTTTGTTTTTTTTTTGTTTTTTTATGTGTTTATTCATCTTATTCATCTTTTATATTATTATCATTTATATTTACTCTTGATTTATATTTATTCTGTTTTTATTTATATTAATTTTATATTTTACATATTGATTTTATTATTATATCATTTATTATCATTTCTCGTTTTATTTATCATTTATTCTTATTATTCTTTTTTCTTTATTCTATATCATATATTCATATCATTTTCATTTATATTTTATCACTTATTATATGTTATAATAATCACATAACACATATGATTGAATATATAATAAACATCATAATGAAATTATACACATAAATAATAAACATAAAAATAATAAAATATTTTTATCAATAAAACAATATTAATCATTTTACATCATTAAATTATACACTTATTAATGAATATTTCTAATTTTTACATTAAAAATACACTTTTTATTTCCTCTTTTTCCATCTTTTATTATCTATTCTATTTTATTACTCTTTATATTCTTTTTATCTTCTTCTACTTTCTTCTTTTATTCTTTCTTCATCATCTTCTACTTCTTTTTATTCTTATTCTTTTATATCTTTCTTTCTCTTCTTTTTCCATTATTTGTTTTTTCGCTGCCTAATTATACCGATGTAAAATTATGTTATGATTTTAGTAATAACGTTATTGTTAAACCAGACAATGCAAATAGATATGGATTTGTTGTAGACTCAACAGAAAAGTCAATTCCTTTTATTCTTGCACAACAAACAAAACAACAAATAAAACAAATGACACTTCGTCTTCCAAAGTGGGAAAATATGATTTTGTTATTAAAGAAAGGTGTATTTCATCCCAAATTTGTTAATAGAATGTACAAAGGAATGCCTGATGAAGTACGTAGTGAAGTATGGAAATTATTATTACTTAAAGATGTAGATTATGAAACATTAAAAGATGAATTTAATAGATTAAATCAACCATACACAAAAACACCTATTGACAAACAATTGGATTTAGATGTAAAACGAACATTTCAATCACATTATACTTATAAAGTACCATATGGAGGTAATCAGAAAGTGTTATTTAATATTTTTCATGCACTAGCTTCAAGAACAGAAAATTTAGAATTTACTCAAGGAATGACTTGTGCACCATCTATTTTAACATTATTTCTTGATGAATATAGTTCATATGCAGGAACTGTTCAATTTTTAGGGGAAAAATATCGTTTAAAAGAAATGTTTAGTAATTTTAATTTACTAACACGATGTTGGACATCACTCGATTATTATTACAAAAAGAAATTCTAAACTCGCACAAAACCTTAATGCCAATGACTATTTTAATAGACATTTATTCATTGACTTCTATTCTAATTAATAATTATTGTATTTGATTCTATTGAATATATTTCTTTGGTAACATTTTTATAATTTGGAGTTTTTATAGTCAAATTATAAACAGCTAATAGAAATAAGACTAATTTGTCTCACATTGATTAAACATAATAACAATTTCTTTAATAAATAAGAAAAGAGAGAATTAAAATAAAACACATACTTTTAAAAAGAATTAACAAACAACACAATAATGTAAGTCAATAAAAGTATTCAATTATTTAGATAACATCACAATATTGAGCAATAACTTGACTCACCATATCTTCAAGAGTATCAATGTCAGGAAGACTTGACGTCATTCCATAAACTGGTGCCCATACATTGTATTTAGGATTTTTTGGGTCTTTTCTAATGATATCTAGTGCTTTATTTAAATCTTCCATGAATTGTTTTTCACATCCAATAGTTTTTTCTGTTACACAAAAATGAACAGCCGCAGGGAATTGTAATGTATTAAATTCCCATTGAAATTCTTTATTCATACAATCACTAACTTTATAAATATTTAGATCTGTTGTAGTAAATGCAACTACTGGTGTATCTTGTTCCATATCATTTAATATTTTAATATTACTCATTTTACTTAATTCATTCTTTAAATTTTTTGAAGTTGTAAGAATACCTCGTGTAGCATCAATATATCCTTGTTTTCCTGTAAATAATAATGATGCCCATGCACCCGCAATATTATTTCCTGCTCTACTACCTGGAATTGATGGTGAACAATATAATCCACCTGTCCATTTAGGATATTTGAAGAAAACTAAATTACGCAATTCTTCATTTCGGAATACTAAGACAGATGATCCTTTTGGTGCATATCCATATTTATGTGTATCACATGAAATACTCATTACTCCTTCATTTCTAAAATCAAATATTGGAACATTAAATCCTGCTGCTTCTCCCCATGCTTCACAAAATCCTCCTAAACATGCGTCTACATGAACTGGTACATTTACAGATTTACAATATGTTGCTACACGTTCAATATCATCAATTACTCCATGTGGATATGATGGTGCACTACATACAACAAGTATTGTATTTTTATTAATTTTTTTTTGAACTTCTTCAAAGTCTAAAGCATTTCTTTTATCAGCAGAAATAATAATTGGTTTAATATGCATTAATTCACACCCTTTTAGCCATGCAGGATGTGCATTAATACTCATAATAATTTCACATTCTTCAGCAGCAATACCTTTGTTTTTAATAGCATTTTGATAATGTGCTCGTTCAGAAAGAATAATACTTTCAGTTCCTCCAGTGGTTAACATTCCTCTTGAATTTTCATCACCATGAAGCATATTTGATGTCATTCTAATAACTTCTGCTTCCATTTTTCTTACTGAAGGACAATTGTCAGCATGAAGTGGATTTGAAAGAATAAATAATTTTGTTGCTTCTCCAATAACTTCATTTCGTTCTGGATTACCTGCATAAAATGATCCTGAAATGTGTTTTGTTTTAATTTTCTCTGCATCATATTCAAAATACTTCTTCAAAAGTTCCATCATTTTTTCCTTTGAATATCCAACTTCTGGGATTTCTGTGTAGTTTTCAAATTCTTTAATACGTAATGATTCTCCTATACTAGTTGTTGATTTCTTAATTTCTTTTTGAATGACATTGTGAATACCAGTTGCTCTGGTAATTCCTTTAAATAATTGTGAATAGATATTATATAACGTTTCTTTACATGGTAAAAAATAAGAAATAATCCATCCAATAATTCCACCAATGATTATCTCTCCAATCATTACTTCTACTTTTTAAGTTCATTAGGTTTTATTTTGTGTTATATAAGAAAGGACAATGTCCTGTTATTCTCTATGGGATTTCCCGAAGTGAAAAGATGAAAAAAGGGAATGTTAATGGTTGAAATGATATTTACATTACAAATAAAAAACCTGTAGAAAAACACTTTTCTATAATTCTTATTTATAAATAGAAGTGTTATTCTTCTATTCTTTCTCTTATTTTGAAAAAAAACTCTTTTTACTTACTTTATCTTTTCTTTAATATGCCATTTGGAATGAACTTATCTCAACAAAACATTTTCTTGTCATTTTTATGTGACATGTAAAAAATAATAAATTAGGGTAAAAGGTAGAGTTTTTTTTAAGTCTTTTAATTATCTCATCAACAAAAACAAATGACAAAATTTTTCTTTTTATTGGTTTATTTTTTTCTTTCATGGAAAATCAATACTTGAATTTCATTAAAATGCTTAAACAAAAGTAAAGTACTTTGTATTTATTAATACGAATGAAAGTGCCTATCAATTACAATAATAAAGAGTTTTATTGATTATGAGATGAAACGATTATTTTCTTTTCATGATAATTTGTGAATCATAATTAAATACTTAAGAAAATGAAAGAGAAGAAAGAAGTAGTATTAAAACAAAGTATGAATTGTGTGTATTCTCGTGGTTTGTTTATATATTATTATATTACAAATGTTTATTGATAAAAAAGAAGTAACATATAGATTTTGTAAAATCGTTTGAAGATAATGTTCATCAGAAAAGATTTGAAGAAATGGAAGTAGCATTGAGAACATATCAGAAGATACTCAAAATGTATCAAGATAACACTATTCAAGCACGAAAATTGTTATTAAAATCACCAGCAACAACAGAGTCTCAAATGGTTTTGTCTCAACTTAGTTCTATTGAAAGTATTGTTAGAAAGTTCAAATCAAGACCTATTCAAATTGATGTCAACAATAACGTGAGCAAAAATAAAACAAGAATAGAACAAACAGAAAGGAAAAGAAAGATCATCAAGCCAACACCACAAGAACTTGAGAAAATAGCAAAGTCATTTTCATTACCATCTATTAAATTAACAACTAATATTAATCCTAATAAGAAAGCAGAACAAAAGATTATTGTTTCAGAGTTTCAAGGACAATTTTATCAAATGACTAAATATGCCTCAGGATGTTCATTATTACAAAAACTATTGGATGGTGCAAGTGAAGAGAGTGTTCTTCTTATTTTTGAAGAACTTGAAGATTATTTAGAAGAACTTATAACTCATCCAAATGGACAGTATGTTTTACCAAAGATTGTAGAATTTGGAAGTGAAGAAATAAAAGATAATGTGTTTGGTGTTGTTGCTGATAATTTAGTAAAGTATTGTTGCCATCAGTTTGGAGGATATACAGTTCAAAAAATTGCACCATTTATGAGAGAAAG
>NW_001915070.1:19801-28909 GCF_000208925.1 Entamoeba histolytica HM-1:IMSS
ATTCAACAATTCAACAAATTAATTTAATTAAACCACAACTTCTTTCAAACTGTTGTGATTTAATACAAGACCAATATGGTAATTTTGTTATTCAACATTTGATGGAAAATGACCCAACAATTATTTCAGACATTATTCAAAAAATTAAAGATGATGTTGTATTTTATTCTAAACAAAAGTTTAGTTCAAATGTAGTTGAAAAGTGTTTGAAATGTTCAACAGAAAATGAAAGACAACCATTACTTGATATATTATCACAACCTGAATCTCTTGATGCATTAGTTGAAGATCAATATGGAAATTTTGTCATTCAAGCATTCCTTGATGCTCTTCCAGAAAAGACAAAAGAAGAAATGGCTCATCAAATTATTCCTCTAATCCCTTCAAACAGTCAATTCTCATATCATGTCGAGAAGAAACTTTTACAATCATTCACAAAATAATTCTTTAATTCTACTCATTGTTTTTAAAGTAATCTTCATCTTTGTTATCATAATGTCACTAAAGTATTTTTTTTCCAAAAAACAATAAAGTCTATGTTTTATTCTAATTTTTTACAACCAAAATTTATCTTCTTGATACTCTGATTATTGTTCAGAACTACTGTAATATGGTGAGGTTTTTTAACAATAATTTTTTTTGACAATTCTTGGTTGAAGTAACAACACCATATCTATGTATTTCCTGAACGTTACAGTTCCAATTATTTTATTAAAGATTCTTGAGTTGATTAGAAAATGAAGTGTCATAACCACTATCAATATAATGCAAAGTTTTTGATAGAAAATTAAAATTTTGTGACGTTTGTAACCAAAGTGAATAAAGAAAGTTAAATTTACAATGTTGACAAAAGAAAGTTAAGAGAAAGAGACTTGTTTTTAAAAAAAATATATATATAGAAACATAGAAAAAAAAGAAAGTTTAGTGTTATGAATTTGGTTATTGTTGTAGAGAATTAGATTAGATTTAAAAATAGAAAGAGTCTATAACATAAAGAAAAAATAAACAAAAGAAATGTATTTGAAAATGATTAACTTTATTACTTGTGTTTAAATGGTTGACCAATACAACAAAAAGCTGAGACTAGTACAGTTAGTTGAAAATTCTTTGAAGAAACAACACATGCCTCTATTAATATTGGTATGAAGTAATTTTAGAATGAGTAGGATTAAATAACGTGTTCAAGAATTGCTGTCATTCTTTTCATAAAATACTACTCATATATAAGTAACAGCAATAATAAGTTGTTACAAATCATTTAAAGTGAGACACACTAAGGTTAATAAAAATTATAACCTTAGAAAACTCGAAAAAAAGATTCAATAAAAATAGAAATATCAAAAAAAAAGAATAACGAAAAAAATAGTTGTAAGAAAATAAATTGAAGAATAAAAATATCATGTTCTGAAAACAGAATTGATAGATGAAGACCATCCTTCAAAATCAGAACCAAACCCGAAGAGTAGTGATATTGTCTTTTCTTTTTTTCCATCTGGGATAGCAAAAGTAATAACATCAGTAATATCTTTAATCTTTTTCATTTTCTTGTTATCGACTAAGTGACAATCACCTTTCTTACAGACAAACTTAATGTCGTACAACTTTTTATTTTTCTTACTTTGGGTTAAAACAAAGAATGCATCTGACATTAAGACACATTGATAGATAGCTTTAGATTTTTCTTTGATGTTTAGTGTACCTTCTCTAATAAATTGTCGTTGTGAATTTGGTTCAATTCCAATAATAACGTCGTTATAATGACTAAGAAACTTCTTATCTTGAATAATCTTTTTAGCTGAATTAAGTTTTACTGTTAATCCACGACCATCATCTAATGCTTGTTTCAAATAATCATACTCTTCAATTGGAGGAGTGGCTTTTAATAATGACTCCAGTAGTAAAACATAACGTGGTAAACGTTGAACTGGAAGAATTAAAAAGTTAGCAAGAATCAAACATTGTCCTGCCCAAGTTGTAAGTTGGTCTTTGATAATTTTAGGCTTCTCACTAAAATCAAATTGAATACCATCATCTGCTTCAACAAGATAACGAGCATAAGCATCATACACTTCTTTCCAGTTGAAAAAATCAATGAAAATATCTGCAATAGAAACAAATGCCTCTTCTTTTTGGCTTAACCATCTCTCAGATATTTTCTTAAATAAACGTGTATGAATCTCGTAAACGTCTTTAAAGTTAGAGAATAATGTGTCAACATCTTCTGGAAGGTTTTGTTGGAAAAATGGGAGCATAACATCTAAACATTGTTTCATAGACTCAACATATGTTTTTTCTGTTGTATACATTTCTTGAATGATGTGGAATCGTTTAGCTTTCTTTAAGTTAAATTCAGAAAGGATTTTCATTTGTTCTTCATTAGGATTAGATTGACCCAACAAAGTTTTAAGATCAGTAACAGACATTCTATTTGATTTCTTCATAACAGGAGCACTTTGTGCAACAGAAGGAAGATGGGTTCTATTACTACCAATAATTGATCTTCTAGTATTAGCCCCAGTATGATCATTGATACCAAGTTTAAATTTCAAATCTGTTTGTGTTGATTTTTCAACTTCTTGTTCTTGGTGTTGTTCTTGTTGTGCTTGTTTAGCAACAACAAGAAGTCTTTCAGATTCTGTTCTTTTAGCTTCAGGAGTTGGAACTGCCATAGTTTCCTTAATTTTTTTAAGTAATTCAATATTTTTATCATTGTTCAATACTTGAATAATTGATTTTCCTATGGCTTTTGTTGAAAGACCAATTTTAGAGTCTTGACAAATTGTATCAATTGCATGAACACAATCTAAAACCATAAACTCCATTTGAATTCCTTCATAAGAAATTAAATACCTAACAATACCAAACAATGAAGATACAATTTGAGTATCAAACTCTTGATAGTGTTTGAGTAAATTAGTAATTTTATCAGTTAACCCAACCATCTTCATATGAGGATATAACCTTTTTTCATATAAACAACTAAATAATGCATTAACAGCCCAAGTAAAACTTTGTTGTGTTGTTTGCTCATTAAATGGATAATCAAGATAATTAAATAATTCATAAATAAGACCAGACTCAAGAAATTCTAACTCATGACCACGAACTAATGAAATTCCATAAGTAATTGCCATTAATAATTCAGCAAGTTCTCCTTTTGCTCTAGACATTAAAGAAGTCATTGTTGGCAAAAATAATTCTTGAGCAAATAATATTTTAACAAAAACTGAACGGATTCTTTCATCAGGTTGAATAAGTAACTGATACAATAATTTACATCCAGTAATATTTTCAAATTCATCTGAAGAAGTAAGCATTTGGACTGCTTTTTCAATACCATGAGCCTTAAGAAACATTACTTGTCCACGAGAATTTGTTGGTTGAATGATATTAGTAATTGTAGAAGAAGCTAATATCCTGTTTTGGTTTGATGGTTCAACAATAGCCATTAATGGTGATAATAAAGGATTAAAGCTATCTATAACATTTGTATTATCATAAATAATATTAGCTATAAAATGTAATAATTCTTGTACTTGAGTACTTGACATTGCAAAAGAAGAATTAAGAGCATCAGTTAATCCACCAATTAATTGACGGTCATATAAAATAGAATACTCAGCAAAAGAAGAAGATGTAAAGAGATCATCTAAAATATGAATAACACAAATACAAATTGATGTCCAATCCTCAAGATGAGGACAACAGATTAAATGGGAAATAAACCCAGAATGAGCGCAATACAACATTTCTCTAAATGCTGGTTGTTCTAATCTTTCATTAATAATATCCAATCCTCTACCATAAGTATCATCATTATGAAGGATATCAAAAATCCTTTGAAAGACTTTTTCTTGTTGTTCAGATAATTGTTTTATGAGGCAGTTTTGAAGTGACATAATCATTTCAAATCCAGTTCTTCTTTAAAATAAAAAAAAATAAATAGAAACATGAGTAACTTCTTATTTTTATTATTTCGTTAGTGTATTTTTATTGGGATGTTCTTTAAATAAAACGATTCAAAAATGATAATTCTAATTTTCAAAGTAAAAGAAATAAAAAAAAACTATTTATTTTTTAATGATGTTTTCTCTTCAAAACAGAACACCTACAGATGAACTTCAAAAATTATTTGATTCAGTAACTAAAGAAATTAATTCTATTAATTTAATTGATAAATCAAATTATTATTACCCACAGCATACTAAAATTATGGAAATTGTTTCAATCCAAGAAGGTACTTTAACAGTAAAATCAGAGTTTTGTATTAATGAAGATTGTTATATTTATTTATACATTCATGGAGAACATTCTTATTTTCAATATACAACAATTAAAAGTAATAATTCTCAAGTAATTCTTTCAACTTTTAAATTATCACAAGAATTTGGTAATATTGATATTAAATTCTTTTGTGGTAATCATGAAATTTATCAAATTTTAAATGTACCTTTAACTGAAAATAAAGAAATTCTTTATACTATTAATGAAGATACTATCATTCTCACTTTTAAAAAACATTCTATTACTTCTGGTAATATACTTCGCTTTTATAAAGCTAATGACTGCTTAAATGATTCTCCAGTTGTTAAAGAAATTAAATTATTTGAAGGAACAATTAAAATGGGAATTTCTTTTCCTCATGGTAAATACGTAATGAAATGGTTTGAAGAAGACATTCATAAACATTATACTCCATATCATTCTTCAATTGAATTTTTGATTTATCTTCATTTTCACTTATTAAAATTATTTAAAAAAAATTAATTGTTAAATAAATGATGTTTCATTTTATTTGTTTTTTTTTAATTCTCATTGAATGAATTTAGTTTTATTATGCTTAACAACTTATTCTTTTATTAACTTGTAACTAACTGATCTACATTCCTTTTCCCTTAAAACAAAATTAAAATTCCTTTTAATCTTTTTTTTACTTTTGTTTTATCATTTTAAATTCAAAAGTAATTAACATAAATGAAAATGTTTTATAATTTTAATAATGAATCAAATCTGACTAAAAAAAAATTACTTTGTAGTACTTATTATTGATAATAGAATTATATTATACTTAATAATTTGCAAATAAAAATACTTACAGTTTTTCTTCTAAATTTTATAACATTTGTAAGTTAGTGGGAAATATAATGAAATGTATTATTACCAAATTACATAATATTAATTGCTATGCTCGTATTAAATTATAGCAACTTAAATAATAACCATTTAACAAATGTAGGTATTTGCAATTAAATTACAGTTTTTATATTGAGATATTCTGTTTTGTTCTATAACAAAACTCTAATTAAAATATAAATAACATAAATACTTTCTATTACTGTTTTGTAATTCATGAATTCCATTAATCTATAAAAGGAAAACGGTGATTCTTATGAAAAGACTGACTCTTACACAACCTTAGGAGATATACTAACTTTATAAAAACTCATATCAAAAGGAAAAATTATAATTCATATTAAAGATCAAGTGATAATAAAGTCTTATGTTTTTTAGTGAGAATTAATTACTAATTTGTATGTAATTTGGTATGCTTGATACTTAGGTATAAAAAATGAAAATCTTCTTTATCTTCAAAGTATGTGTATTTCATTTGCTGTTTGCAAATAAAGAGTCTAAGAGTTGTTTGAGAAATACAGTGTTGTGATATAAATTGAATGAATAACAATGAGGATGAGATTTTGAGTTGATTCTTTTTTGATATGACAATATCATCTCATTCGTTTTATGACATTAACTTTAAATTCCTCAAACAACAATGATGTTTTCTGTATAATTTGTGGTATTATTTAGTCGTTTATGGCATAAGTAATGTTTCATGAAGATGTGATTTGTATAGTTATTTCAATGAGTATTTTTTTGATTATTTCAAGGTTTGTGATGAAAAAAATAAATCACATTATTGGAGTGATGCAATTCTTGAAATTTTCTTTTTGTGTTTTTTTTAAATAAACTCATTCTTATACCCCCATTAAACTCACAAACACAAAAGAGATGACACAAGTAACAACCACCCAAGGAAGTGTACACATTGTTGAAGAAATCCCATGGCTCGAAGCATCAGTTCAAGAAGTGATAGTACAATACAAATATTATGTAGACAGTATCAGAAATGAGACGTTCCAAGTTATGCCAAATGAACCAGTTGAGCAAGCAATCAAACGAGGAGAAGGAATATTTGATAGATTAGACGAGGTGGAACGAAGAAGGAAATTAGTAGTAGAAAAGGGGAAAGAGGCAATGCAAAGAGTTGAAAGTTTATGGTGTGTCATAGAAGGAATATTAAATAGGTGTAAAAATGATGAAGAAGTAGTAGGTAAATCAATGAATGAAGTAATAAAGAAAATCATTGAACTTGAGAAACGAAAAAAGAAGGAACTTATTAAACCACTTCAAACACAGATTAATGCAATAGAAAAACAATACAGGGAAAAGAAATTAGAGTGGGAAACACATCTCAATGTTTGTGTAGAAAATAAAATAAAAGAAGAAAGACAAAAGAAGAAAGAAGAGAAACAAAAGAGGAAAAAGGAGTATAAAATGAAGATGTTACAAGAAGAAGCTAAGAAAAAAGAAGAAGAAAAGAAAAAACAATGTTGTCAAGAGACAGAAGAACAATTAAGAATTAAAGAAATGAAACAGTTTGAAGAATGGACAAATAGAAAGGTAGGAGGTGTATTATTTGATTCATATGTCTCTGACTGGAATCAGAGAACATCTGTTTGTGACAAAATGTTAATTGGGAAAGAGCATATTTTGTTTGTTATAGAAGACACAAATGGAAATAAGTTTGGAGGATATATTGATGCTAAAATCAACGTAATTGGAAATTGGATGAAAGACCAAAAAGCATTTTTGTTTTCGTTAAGGTCTAATGGTGGGTTAAGTAATATGATGAAATTCCCTTTAAAACAAAACAAAAAAACATTCAATCTGGGAACTAAATCCGATAACTTTTTATTCTTGCTTGGGGATGGATTGGATATTTTTGTATACAAAGGCAATAATAAGTCGAAGTCTTATTGCAGGCAAAACTTCATCAACTGTAATGGAATTAGCAATACATTGTGTGGAAAGAAAATGTTTACACCAAGAAGGATTGTCATTTCTCAGATGCTTTAAACCCAATGGTTTAAGTGTTTTGGTTTTCAACTATTAACATGTTCATAAACCATAACCACAACGCCTTACAAATGATAAAATTAATTAAATATCATAAAGTCTAATGATTATGTTATTTCTTTTTGGTGGTATGATAAAGTTATTGGATATTGTCTCTCTTTATATAACAATAATTTTGTTTCAAACTTTACAGATTTTATTTATTTAGTCTAATTTTATAGTTATTAGAATATAGTATTTTCTGATTTTTAATACATAAAATTAATCATAAGAATATAAAAACACAATCAAGACATAACATAAACACACAATACATCAATTAACAATGAAGAATAATAATAAATAGTCAATGGGTTAATGTTTTTTTAGGTGGATATTTATATATTATATGAAAGTCTTTTTTTCTATAACATTAAAATGAATTATAAGTGTTTTACTTCTATTCATATCTTTTCCAGACAGTGTCTTTGTTCATTATTATAATACTTTTAAAAATAATGTAATGACATTTTTACAGAAAAGAAGTGAATATGAAAAGAAAAAACAGATGGGTTTGTATATAAAAGAGTAATCATATATTTATTTAAATAGTAAAATATAGAGTTATTCATTACTTATTTAGCTTCAATAAATTTTATTTCTATTCTAATTTGTTATTTCAAGAATAAGCATATAATCTCGTGTTATATTATGTTTAATTAATATGGAAAGTTTACAAAACATTAAACATATTATTAGTATCATTTATTTTAATTCTTTGATTATATTTATTTAAATTTTAGTTGATTGGTTATTTTGATATTTTCTGGATGTGTTACTCAATGAATTGAAAAAAAAACACGTTTAATATTAATCTTTTAGTTATATTAATTTTATCAATCTATCTGTAGTTATATCTAGTATTTTATTATATTTTAATATGATCAAGATTTGTTGGATAATCAAATAATAAAATTACCATGATTTTAATATAATGTGTTTGTTATAGTACTGACTAATAACTTTTGATCTATTGATATTTAATAATATTATTTTAATATCTCTGTATCAAATAATTTAGTTTGTTAATTTTATTTTAGAGAATATTCAATTATATTTTTTATTTCATAAATTAAATTAATAACAATATCCAGGTAAAAGTTTGTACGGGTACGAAAATTAGCAAAGAAAAAATGCATCTAAATAATTTACAAAAATGAAAAAAGATGCAAAAAAATTTGCATCAATAGAATATTCCATTTATTATATTTTGCTCCTAACAAATAAAAATAAATAAAAAGTATGATAAATACAGAATATGTAAATATTTATGTTTATATTTTATAATCATTTCTATTCATTTTGTATGAAATATTAATGAAATAAATGATTTGATGAATCACATTTAATTATTTTAATTATTTATATTCTTTTCTTTATATGTTATTTATCTATCGTATTTTTATATATTTATTTCTCTGTTTATATTATTTATAATATGTATATTATTCTTATTATTTTATTATTATATTCTATTATTTTATTATTTTTCTATTTATATTATTTAGATTTTCTTATTGTTATTCTTTTCTATTTAGTTGTATTTGTTTATTCATCTTTATCATTTTTATATTATTATCATTTATATCTATTTTCATTTTATATTTATTCTCTTTTGTTTTATATTAATATTAATTTTATCTTTTATATTTTGATTTTATTATTATATCATTGATTATCATTTCTCGTTTTATTTATCATTTATTCTTATTATTCTTTTGTTTTTATATTCTATATCATATATTCATATCATTTTCATTTATATTTTATCACTTATTATATGTTATAATAACATAACACATATGATTGATTATATAATAAACATCATGTTGAAGTTATACACATAAATAATAAACATAAAGAGAGTAAAATATTTTTCATTAATAAAATATTGTTAATCATTTTACATCATTAAATTAGACACTTTTATTG
>NW_001915069.1:0-3245 GCF_000208925.1 Entamoeba histolytica HM-1:IMSS
ATATAATAAATGGAAAATTCTATGGATGCAAATTATTTTGCATCTTTTTTCTTTTTTGTAAATTATTTAGATGCATTTTTTCTTTGCTTATTTTAGTGCTCCCTATTTATTATTCTTGCATTTTTACATCTTTCTTTTCATTTCTTTAATTGGGGGTTTAATTTCTGCTTCATTTGTTTTAAAGTCTTTTTCTTCAATGTCATTTGTTTTTTTCTTTAATTTCTTCTTTAACTCTTTCTTTTATCTTTATCTTTTATCTTTTTCTTTTGATTGAATATACTTCTTGTTGAATATAATACCATTCTTTTTCTTTTACCTTCTTACTTCTTGAGTATTTCTGAATATTCTCATTTATTCCATTTACTTGTTATTCTTTTTATTCTTCTTTTGTATATCATTTATTGTTATTCATTTATATTTGTTATTTGTATAATATTTATTATTATTGTATTTACATTGTTTTTATTTGTTTCTTTCGTATTCTAATCACTTTTCCTTGGTATTTCTTTTACAATTATGATTGTTATGCAATTTATTGTTATTTATATTCATTCTATTGTATGACGTTAGATTTTTATTGTATGACTTGTTTTGTTTTCTTTACAATACATATTGATATTACACAATAATCATTGCATTAAAATTTGTTGTGTTTCCTGCATTGGAAAATGATCTTTTATTTGTTAAATAATCAAAATAAAAGAATGAAATATGATTAAAGTATTTATTATTTTACCCCAAAATAATTTGATACTTTTTATTTCATCTTCAATAAATAAAAAGAAATATTTACAATATTGATATTTTCTCATATTAATTATTTTAATAATTAAAACACTGATTATTTCTTCTATTATGTTGTTATTTAATATTATTTCATTTATTTGATATTTTATTTTAATTTCTTTTATTCATTATGTATTTATAATAATTATTTCATTTCTTTTCTCTTTTATTTCTTATTCTTATTTTATTATCTTATTTTTCTTTATCATTTATTATCTTTATTAAAATAATTTGATTGAAATAATGTTGATAAAACCTGAAAATTCAAATCACAAACGATGAAATAATAAAAATAAAACAAAATTGAATTTTCTTCTCTTCTATTTTTTTTGTTATTTTTAAAAAAAATACTAAAAATAAAATAAACTAATTATAGAAAATAACAATATTATAATTTTATTATTATTATATTATTAATATTATTATATATTTATTGTTATTATAAAAATAAAAATAACATTTATTTATAATAGAATGATGTTAAAATTAATATTTAATTTGATATGTTAATAACGTATATTAACTATTTAAACATTCATATTTTGAACTTATAAACATCAATTTAAATTAAAATGGAAGAGTTAATAAACAAAAACAATCAATTAATTAACGAAGTAGTAGAAACACTTCCAAACATTCAACAATCAATTGATGATACTACTAAGAAATATCAATATTATTTAGGAAGTATTAAAAATGAAGTATTTAAAATAAAAGATAATGAAACATACTCAGAAGCAATTAAAAGAGGAGAATGAATATTTGATAGGATTGATGAAACAGAAAGAAGAAGAAAAATAGTGATAGAAAAAAGTCAAGAAACAATCAACCAAATAGAAATAATGAAGAATAAAATGTCAAGAATCATAAAAGAATGTAATAATGATGAAGAAACACTAAGTAAAACACGGAATGAAGTAATAGATAAAATCATTTCAATTGAAGAAATGAAAATGAAAGACAAACTAATCAGAAAACCAGAAGAAAAAGATACAATCACAGCAGAATTTAATAAGAAGAAAGAAGAATGGGAAAAGCATTACAGTGATTATTTAGAAAGGAAAAAGAGAAAAGAAGAAGAAAGAATCCAAGAAAGAAACAAGAAGAAGAAAGATTGCAAATAATGAAAGGAATGAACACAAAACGTCAAATTCAACAACTAGAAGAATGGACAGAAAAAAGAATAAACAATATACTGTTTGATTCAGATAAAGATGATTGGAAAGAATATACATCTGTATTTAATCAAAGAATAATAAATAAAGAACATCTAATAATTATTATTGAAGATGAAGAAGGAAATAAATTTGGAGGATATGTTAATTCTAAAATTGATGAAGTTGAAAGTTGTATAAATGATTCAAAATCATTTTTATTTTCATTAGAATCAAATGGAAGAATGAAAGGAATGAAGAAATTTGATATTAAACAACCACAGTATGCATTTAGGTTATATAATCAATCATGTGATTGTTTGTTTAAATTTGGATGTGGATATGGTGATAGTCGTGTTTTTAAAGAAAATTATAAAACACATTCATATTGTTATCAACAAGATGTATTTTCATATAAAGGAATATCAAATGCACTTGTGGAAAAAATATCCAAATAATTTCACACCAAAACGAATCATAGTAATTGAAATGAAATGATTCAATCTTGAATCATTGAAAATGAACTAAAAAAGAATAAAAACAAATCAATGAAGAATATGAACATTTTGTTCATCTGCCAATGAATGAAATGGTAAATTAAAAATGGTTATAATTCATTGTTGATTTATTTCATTTGAAATATTCATACACAATGAGGGTGTTTTTATCAAATAAAAAGAAAGAAGAAACTGAAATAGAAATAAGATAAAATGAATAAACAATTTATTTGTATTATTTCATTGAATTAATTCATTATGAATCAAATGAATAAGATAATAGAAATAAGAATAATAATAAACAAATAAAGAAATGATAAAATACATCAACATATTTATATTATTATTTCTTATTCTTCATTCTTTATTATTTTATTTTCTATTTAACCAATAATAATCAAAATATAATAAGAAATATAAATAAGAATAACACAACATAAAATAAATAAAGAATAATAATAAAATATACAACAAACAAGAATAAACAAGAAACGACAAATGATAAAAGATGAACTAAAGAAAATAACAAAAAGAAGAAATGAATGATGTTTATAAAAGATAAAAATAAAATAATAAATATAAAATCAAAACTAAAATAACATAATAATATAATAACAATATCATTGATTTTATCTTATTTTATTCTTATTTTATTTATCTTCTTTCATTATTTTTATTCTTCTATTTTATTAAATGAAAATGAATGAGAAATGAATAATGAAAATCAGAAACAACACACAAACATTAATACAAAATCAAATAATGAAATATCAAATAATAATTGAATATGATGAAGTAATTTAATAAG
>NW_001915069.1:3345-28991 GCF_000208925.1 Entamoeba histolytica HM-1:IMSS
TAATAAATAATAATAGAAAGAATGAAATAACATAATATGAAATAATAATAATAAAATAAAAAGATATAAATGATGACATTAATAAATGAAATTATACATAATAATATAATGATAATGAAATATTCATTCGTAAAATAAGAAATATAGAAATGACAATTCAATGAGAATAATTAAAATGATGAAAACTAAAACAATTTAAATAAAAGAATATTGAATAGAAAATCAACATTCTCATTAATGAAAAACTAAATAATAAATGAAGAATAAACAATCTTAAAAGTGTAAAGAAATGATTATTCACATGTGAATAAAGAAAAATAGAAAATAAATAATATTACTTATTTATCCCCTTTATTATTGTTGTATTTTATCATTACTTTGTTTTACAATATTAATTCTAACAAATATTTTAATAATGATAATAAATGATAAACAAAAAATAAAATAATAAAATAAGAATAAGAAATAAAAGAGAATAGAAATGAAATAATTATTATAAATACAAAATGAATAAAAGAAATCAAATGAAAGAAAATCAAATCAAATGATAAAATTACATTAAATAACAACATAGTACAAGAAATAATAAATATTTTAATTATTAAAATAATTAATATGAGAAAATATCAATATTGTAACTATTTCTTTTTGTTTATTGAAGATGAAATAATAAATAGTTTAATCATATTTCATTCTTTTATTTTGATTATTTAACATCATTATCTTCATTTTAAGAGATCATTTTTCCAATGCAGGAAATACAGCGAATTTTAATGTCATAGCTATTGTGTAAAACCTTAGAGTCTTGTAAAGAAAATCAAACAAGATATAGAAATTCAACGTCATACAATAAAAAAGAAATGTCAATAACAATTAATGGCATAACAATAATAATAATAATAATAATAATAATAATAATAATAATAATAATAATAATGGTAAAAGAAATATCAAAGGAAAATGGATTAGAAGATGAACAATACAAAGAAAAACAAATAAGAAATAAGGTAAATACAATAATAATAAATATTATACAAATAACAAATATAAATGAATAACAATAAATGATATACAAAAGAAGAATAAAAAGAATAACAAGTAAATGGAATAAATGAGAATATTCAGAAATACTCAAGAAGTAAGAAGGTAAAAGAAAAAGAATGGTATTATATTCAACAAGAAGTATATTTAATCAAAAGAAAAAGATAAATGAAAAAACTAAAGAAGAAAATAAAGAAAAAACAAAAGGATTGGGAAGAAAAAGACATTAAAACAAATGAAGAAGAAATTAAAAACAAACCAAATAAAGAAATGAAAGAAAGATGTAAAATTTCAAGAATAATAAATAACAAACAAAACATAAAGAAAATGCAAGAAGAAATACAACAAAAGAAAGAAATAGACATTTAATTGAAGTGTTGTATTGTTTTGCATTTAATTGGTTAAATAAGAAATTATATAAGAAATTAAGAAATGAAGAAATTGAAAATATAATAAAAGTGACAAATATTAAAGTAAATAATGAAAATTAATATATTAAATATATTAAAATATCACATAAAATAAAAGAAAATACTAAATAATACATTAAAATGAAAGTAAATGATATAATGGAAGGAAGAGTAGAGTGTGATTCAATAATAAAAAACATATTAAAGAATAACTCTATTGAAATTGATGAATAATACCTTAACACTCTCATCAATAAAGTGAAAGAAATGAAAATAGAAAATATTCAAATATTAATTACTACTGGAAAAGAAAAGAAGCTGACCGATTAATAATGGAAATTAATAATAGATGGATATGGTCAGGAAGCAGAATGCAGGATCTGCAAGATGATATGAAAATTTCAATGATTATGCACCTCTATCTCCAAAATAAAATAATAAGAGATAAATTTGATGAAATTAAAGAAATACTAAAGAAAATAAATAGACTAGAAGATTTGGTCAAGGGAAGGAAATGGTACAGAATAAAGTGCATCATGAAATTCAAAGAAAATGATGAAGAAGGAATAAAAGTCAAAGCACTAGAAAGAATAAAGTACCTAAAATATATGATGACAATGATAAAAGAAAAAATTAAATTTAATAAAAATGAAATAATCAGAATCAATACAAATAAAATAATGTTTGATTCTAATAAGAAAATTAGAATAAGGAAGAAACAAAAAATGAAATATACCCAAATAACGATATTACTTTAGAATATTGGAAATGTTATATGAAACACAGGTGATATTAAATAAAGATAATTGGAAAATAAAACAAAACACCTCATGGAATGAAAGATATTTCAATTATGATAATGTCATGATAACAATAAATGAATTAAATTTAAGTATAATGAAAATAAGTAACTGGAAAACACCATGAATAGACACTATATATGGGTATTATTTGAAAAGGATGTCATCATCAAGAGAAATCATTCTTAGTATCTTTAATGAATGGTTAAACTTCCCTGAAAACATCCCATTAGACATGATAAGTGGAAGAATTTTATTAATCCACAAATTGATATGAATAATGTCACTAATTATCGTCATATCAGTTGTACAAATGTAATTATGAAAGTATTTACCTCAATATTAAAAGAAAAGATTCACAGAAGACTTAACATGAATTGTGAATCATTTAAAATCAGTAGAAATCAACTGGGATGTAAATTACAATCTTTAGCTGCTAAAGAAGGAATAATTAATAGTTATATGATGAAGCAGCAGAAAGAATAGAAATACCCAAAATATGATGAGTCATATTATGACATCAAGAAAGCATATGACACAGTCAACCACGAATGGGTTATTGAATCATTAAAATATTTTAATTATGAGTGTGTCATCGTTGACATTATTGAAAGTATGATGACTAGATTGAAGATATTCATCGGTTATAAATATAATGAATATCTAGGTAGTATTAAATTAAATAGAGGAATTTTACAAGGTGATTCCTTATCCCCTCTACTCTTCATCATACAGATGAATGTAATTTCTCAATTCATCGAAGAGAAATTCCCAAAAGCAAACCACACATTATATATGGATGAAATGAGAATAATGACAGAAAGTAGTGAAGAAATGGGAATAATCCACTGTGAAGTTAATGACAAATACATCAAAAAATGGAAGTGTCATCAAATACGTGGATATTTTAGAAGATGGTTTGAGTCAAAATGAGTAGATAAAACTACTACAGTGAAAGCATGGAACTTCATCAATATTAAAAAGAATGCATTCCTACAATTAACTAAAATGCAAGATGGTGCAATATTTTGTGGGTATAGAAAATCAAAAATAATGAAAAATGAAAGATTAAAATATTCCACACTTTGTAAAGACAAGATAACTACAGTAGAACACATTCTACTATCTTGTATTTATCATAATAAATCACAAATGGAAAAACATGACAATATCGGCATTATAATATTGATTGATAAGAAAATAAACAGGAAATATTCAATATAAAAAACCTCCATATGAAACAGTGTTCAAATATAAAGACATCACAACGATATTGAACAAACAAATAATGCATAAAAGTGAATGACAATACCACAAAATACCAGACATATACGTATTAGATAAAAAGAACAAAACTGGTCTAATATTTGATATGACTAATGTATTATCACAATATTAATGGAGTGTAAATGAAGAAAAGAAATAAGTATAATGAATTAAAGAATAGGCTAATGAAAATAGAAAAATTAAAAGATGTCAGAATAATTCCAGTAGTAATCTCAATCAATGGATTAATAAATAATTCAAGTAATAAATTAATTAAAGAAATAAAGAAATGACATTGACATCAAGAAAGAAATGAAAAACCTTGTCATAAAAAACATGATGGATGTCATGGAATACTGCGGAGATCACAATCAAACATACTCCGTAAAACTGCTAGAAAAAGAAGACGAAGGGATGGGATTAGTCTCCCCTGAGCCAGGAAGAATAGAATCTATTTCTATTAATACTTAATTAATTGATTTTATTATTTAATTTTAGTTTTGAATTAATGAATAAACATTCTTTATTATAATATATTATTGAATTAAAAACCTTATTTTACACACAAAGTATTGTAAGTAAATATTCATTTTTCTTATTTTTTTAAAATTTTTTTTTCTCATATTCTTTTAATTTTTTTTTTCTTTAATAGAATCATCACAGGAATTAAAAAATTTTTAACCATCTAATAATTATTATTTTGTTTGTTATGGGAATACAAACAATGATAAGTACTTTACGTGACTTAACCAATAAAATACCAGTTATTAGGGCATTGATAAATGGATTATTTTTGGTGATGTTATTACTACCTTTTGTTTTTATTCCTGGTGCTGTTTCTGCGTTTTATCTTGTAGTTTTTTTGTTAATTTCTCTTGGATTTTATATCACGAAAATGTCAGTACTTAGAGTGTTGTCATATCTTGTTACTTGTTATTCAATTTTTCATTTCACTCTTAACATCATCTTCGTGTTTTGTGGCTCTGATAATTCCTTTGTTCTTTTCTTATGTGGACTAAATTTTAAGTACTATGGAATAGTACGTTCTTGCCTTCATTTTGTTTCTGTATTAGTATTATTCTTTTTTTCATTTTTATACTGCCTTACTAAAAAAGTTTCATGGCAACCTATTCCTTCAAAGTTTGCACCTTCATTAACTTCATTAGTATTATTTTGTAGTTCATTGGTTTTAAATACATCACAAGGAGGAATAATTCCATTGGTTTTAATGGTTATTTCTACAATATCATTCTTTGTACCAAAAAGAATCCAAACAGTGATATTTGTTTTAACAACAATACTATTAAGTATATATTTATTATGTTGGACATTATTTACAATATATGCATGGACAGCACATGAATATGAATTTATTAATGACTTAGTATTAAAGAATAGAATGAAAGATATTTTTGAAACAATAGGATTTACAATAACAACCTTAAACAGTTGGGTATTTTCATGGTTAATGTTTATATCTTATATTTTTGTTTGTTTAAGTTGTGGAGGGATTTATTTATTAATAGTATTTAATAAAGCAAATAAAAAACAAAATGGGTATAAATATCTTTCTTCTGAAGAAGAAAGAGAGAAAGAAGAAAATGAAGAGACAACAATGATTGAAAAATCTGAAGATATTAAAGAAGAAAACAAATCAATCTGGAATAAAATAACAGAATATATAAAAGTAATAATGAAACAAATAGTTTTAATAATAAAATTATTAATTCAAATAACAATTGATTGTGGATTATATGTTTCATTAGGAATTATGTTTTGTGTTGGATTAGTTGATATTAGTTTTCTTGGATTTTCTTTTATGATTATCTCTATTTGTTTTGTATTTATTCCACCATATTATAGTAAAAAAATGTGGCCATTAGTTATTGTATTTATTATTTTACAAATTATAACAGAAATTATTGTTCAATTACCAATTATTGATATTAGTGCTATTCCAAGTTATATTGGATTACACAAGTTTAATAACAAATCAACAGAGACTTCTGAATTTGATTTAAAAAATACTATTTTAAGTGGAACACTTTCTAGAATTATTTTATTAGTTATTGCAATATTACAACATGTTGCAAATAAAGTTGGATATAAAATAACAACAAATACCCATAATGTAGAAATTATTAAATATTGTTTTTCAAAAATAGTTGATTTTTGGGGAATTTTTATTTGTTGTTTTGTTATTGCATTTGCAGCATTTTTTGAGTCTATTAATATAGAATTAATGATGTATATTATTGCATTAGGAGTATTAGTTTTAATTCAAATTCATTTTAGTAATTATAAACAAATAATAAGAGTAATATTACCTATTTATGCAATTATATTTTTGTTTGTCCTTGTTGTTCGTTATATTATTCAAATGGATGTAATTATTTCTGATAATTCACAATCAGAATCTCCTCTAATTGATAGTTTTGGTGATATTTTTACCAAAATGAATCAATCAGAATTAGGACTTGTAAAATATAATTCTTTATGGGAAAGATTACTTGGACTTTCGCCTAATATTATTGTTATTGTTATATGTTTTGTTGAAAGTAGATTATTAATAACACTTCCAAAATATTTAAAAAATGTTCGTCAAATAAGAAGAGAAATACGAAAACGAAAACAAGATTATGATCAAAATCCCGAAAATCATGAAATAGAAGAAGAAATTAAAGTTCCAAAGAAAGTCAAAGAAATTTCTGATTTATTTATGAGATTTCTATCAATTTATTTACCACATATATCCATTATTTGTGCGATAGTTTTTGCAGCATATCCAACAATTTATACTACACCAGAAATTGAAACATGGGATTTTCTTCATTTTTTATTATTTGTATCAACATTAATTGCATTATTAATGAAAAAAGGATTTAATGCAGCATGTATTCCATTATTATGGGTATGTACATTAAGTAGTTTAATATTAATTATTCCAAATTTTCATACAATTAATGATTTTATTAATCAATCAGGAATTTTTAAAACAGAAGAAACAAAAGAATGGTTTTATAAATTAATAGGATTAAAAACATGTTATGAAAATAATGAAAGAACAGAATTATGTGAAACATTTGATGGAATAAAATATCCTAAAAGTTGGGAATTATTAAAAGAATATATCATAATATTATTTATAATAATATTATCAAGAACATCATATTTTTGGGGAGAAAAATATAAAAAAAAGAAATCATTAGTATTATTTCATTATACAGATATTTCAAAAGAAAAAGAAGGATATTCAATAAATAAATTTAAATATTATATATCTAATTTCTTTAGTGTATTTGGACCATTAATTGTATTAATAATAATATTATTATGTTGTGCATTTCATTCAAATGATATTATATGTATTTTTTATATTGGTTTAGCAATAAGTGGAATTAGATTACCATATCGTGTAATAACAAAAATTATTCCAATTATTAAATTGTTATTAGTTATATTATTAATAATTAATTCAATTTGGACTATTCCATTAACAGGTGGACCAATTAAAAATTGGCAAAAATGGAATAATTGGAATTGGGATATTGATCAAACATTAAGAAAATATATTTTATTAGTACCAACAAATTCAGGAATAAAATTATTATTATCAAGAATATTTGATGCATTATGTATATTTTTAATAAATAGATTAATGTATAATTATCATGAAGGACATTCACATGATATTTATAAATTTATTTCACCATATTATTTTCCAAAAGAAATAAAAACATTATTTGATAGTTTTATTAAATTAATATTAAAAAATATTAATTTAATATGTAGTAGTATTATTATTTTATTAGCAATTACTAGAAAAGATATGATTTCTTATATTTATATTGGAATGATGTTTTATGTTATTTTTAAAGGAAACTTTTTAAAACAAAGAAAAACATGGATTATTATTCAAGGAATAAATGCTATTATTTTAGTATTACAAAATATTATTGTTTTATCAAATATGTTAAATTATTTTACTTTAAATCAATCAAATAATAAAATTACTACTTTTATTACTATTCTTTTCCAATTCTTAAGAGCATTTGGATTAAATACATTTGCAGGAAAAGAATTTTATATTAATCTTGTTATTTTCTTTGTTTTATTAGTTAGAGTTGCATTATTTAAACAATTACCTGAAGTATTTAAACAAATTAAAGAAATTGAAGAAGAACAAAAAGAAATAATATTTTCAAGAACAAGAGAATTAATTGATTTAGATAGAGATAAAATATTATTTGAATTAGATAAAGAATATAATGATAAAATTATGAGAATGATTCGTTTAGAAGAATTAAGAAAATTACGTACAAAAGAAGGATTAAGTGATTCAATTGAAAATCCAAAAGTTATTGAACCTGCTCAATTTTTATCAACTACTCCTGATTCTTCTAGTTTCTTTGAAAAAATTATTAAAGTAACTAAAACATATGTATTAAAAGGAATTGATATTTTTATTCATTTCCTTCATAATAGAAATCTTATTGTTCGTTTAAATATTCCAAAAGATTCAAGTGAAGAAGAAATTAAAAAAGAAGTAAATGAAACAATAAGACCCATTATTCAACCTGATTTAATTAATTTAGAATCTACAGAAGAAGAAAAAGACGAACAAATGAATAATACAGAAATACTATTAACTAAAAATGAAACTTCAGAAACTATTTCAAAGAAAGAAAATAAATTTGAATTACTTCCAATTAAAACATATTCAATTGAACCATATAAATATAAAAGTAGATTATATATGTTATTATGGGGAATTTGGTTTTATTGTAGTGAACAAACTGAAGTATTTATTCAAATTTTATTTATTATAAATCATTTATTTAATCAAAATATATTAAGTTCATTCTATCCAATTATTGGATTTTCTATTATTATGATGTGTAAAAGACCAAATCCATCTAAAGTTATTTGGAAGATTATTTTATGGTATTGTTTTATATTAGTTTTTATTAGAATGTTACTTGAATTACCAGGATTTTGTTTAACATCAACTCGATATGAAAATTATGATGCATTATCATTTACAACTGATGCTATTCAATCAAAAACTATACATTGTGATTCAAAACCTTTAACTTATAATCATATGTCACCAATTTATTTAATTGGAATATATCCAGTTGAAAATTATATTACATCAAGTTTTATTTGTGATATTATTTGTTTATTTAGTGTTATTATTCATATTTCTTGTATGAAATCACGTGGATATTGGAAACAACAATATTTATTAAGAAGACAATGGTCTAATATTATTATTGAAAATTATAGAAGACAATTAGTTAATAAAATTTATCCTGGTACTTATGGTGAACTTCTTTTTATTGTAGAAGCTATTACAAATTTTACTAGTGATAGTTCTGATTATTTAAGTTATAACAAACATGATTTATTTGTTGTTGATAAAATTCAAGAGAATGGAATGTTATTTGTTAAAAAAGGTAATAAACAAGGACTTATTCATTTTGAAAATGTTCGTTTATTTGAACAACAAAGTGATAAAATTAAGAAACAAAAATATTGTACTATTAAACCACAACATAAAGAAACATTTGATAATAGTTATTCTATTATAAATGATGATTCTGATTCTCTTAATGATGAATTTGATCTTTTAAAACAACATGAAGTTGAATTAATGAATCAAAATGAACTTGAAGTTACTAATATTATTAATTTTGAAAAATTAGAAAGTTATTTACATAAAAGAGAAATTTATTTAAAAGAACAAGATGAAATTTATTCTCTTACAAATAAATATATTTCTTTCATTAAATCAATTTATTTATCAATTAAAACATTCTTTACTTCTATTACTAATGATCAATTTAAACGTGGAAAAGATCTTTATATTCCTATGTTTATTTGTGAATTATTGTGTTTATTATTCCTTGTTATTTTTCAAGGTACTTTTATTAATTCTGATGGAAGTTTTATAGAATTTTTTACTTCTGATTATTTACCTATTTTTTATGTTCTTGGATTATTACTTCAATTTATAATGATTTTAATAGATAGAATTATTTATTTATGTAAATCAATTAAAGCAAAATTAATAATGCAATATTTTTCATTAATATTATATCATGTATTAATCTTTATTATTTATCCTTCTATTCTTCAAACAAAAACTCGTTTATCTTCTATTTGTCTTACTATTTTTTATGTATTTAAAGTTGTTTATTGGACTATTTCTGGATTACAAATCAAATCTGGTTATTTAATCTTATCTTCTAAAAGAATCTTAATGGCAAATTATTCTTATATTTCTTCACTTATTTTCTCAACTTATTATTCTTTACCTTTTGTTTATGAAATTAGAACTATTCTTGATTGGACTTTTGCTAAAACTTCTATGTTTTATAAATTATGGTTAAAAGTTGAAGATATTCATGCTGAATTATATATGAATCAATGTGATAGAGAAATAGAAAAAGCGAGAAATCATGTATATGGTGAGTCAAGAGGAATAATGGAAAAATTAACTGGTGGTTGTATTATGATTATAATTATGTTAAGTATATTATGGTTCCCTTTATTACTTATGTCATCAGCTGCTCCTAATTTTATTCAACCAAAACCAACAAATGTAGAAATTACTTTTAGTTTAGCTGGAAATGGAAAATTTTTTGATCAAGAAGATTCTAATTTTATTGAACTAACAGGAGCTGAATGGAAAGTACTTGGACAAACACATGACTTAAAAAAAGATGCAAGTTTATGGATTTTTGGTTGTTCATTATCATTAAAGTCAATGTCTTATTGGTCATTAACACCTGATAAACAAGAAGATTTAAATGAAACTGTTTGTAATGGAAAACAAGTAATACTTAAAACTAAAATTTTTATGTCTCGTGAAGATTCTGCTGTTGCTAATACATTTGAATTAAATGAAAAAACAAGTTTAAGTAAAAAAGAACTTCAAGGATTTTGTGATTTATTAAATGGTAAAGAAAATAATTTCACTTTATCATTTTTCCCAGAAATTGTTTCTATGCCAACTCTTTCACAAACAGAATTATTAAGGCATGACTCAGTTAATATTTCTTTAATTCCTAAAAAAGGTATTGATAATAAAACTCAATTATCTTATTGGTGGTTTGAATCAATAAATGGTTCGACTGATGTTGATTGGTATGTTTCTTCTCCTAACGTTCCTGACACTAGCGTTATTTCTAGTTTAAGTTCAAAGGGAATTATTGGACTTTATACAGTAGTTGTTATTACTCTTTATTCTTTAATTAAATCAGATTATTCTGGTCTTTCACATACAATTATGTTTAAAAATCTACCAAATTGTCATGGACTATTACAACTTTGCGATGATATTATTATGGCTCGGCAAGATGGTGATTTAAAATTAGAAGAAGATTTAGTTGATGAACTTATAATGATTTATAGAACACCATCTCTTTTACTTGAAAAAACAAAAATTGATTAACTCTTTACGTTTTATAGTTTTTTTTGTGTTTTAGAGAAGAAATGATTATGTAAAAACTCCAATAAACAGTTATAATAATTACAACAAATAACATTTGAATAATTATCAAAATGGAAGAATGACATTTTTGAAAGAATAATTGATTTGATATTTAACAATGAAACAAAGATATTTAAGAATATTGATTATTAAAATTGTATATTCTCAATAAAATTATTAAGAAAGTCAATAAATAGAAGAGACAATTAAATGATAAATATAATGGAAACACATGACAGTAATTGATGATAGTAAAAAAATAATGTACTAAAACAGAGAAAGAATGTTAATATTAATAAATGAAAATAAATGGATAGATATAAATAATAAACTATCAATGAGAGATAAATGAAATAAGATAAATACAAAATAAGCATATAGAAAAGAGAGAAGATATGGAATGGAGTTAATAAAAGAAGCAAAAAGAATAATGAAAGGTATATTGAATTAAAAATGATAACGATGTACAAAAGAAAAAGAAGAAGTAAAAGATATGATGTAGTACAGAAAAAAAATGAATAAAAATAGAAAATAAGAAAATGAAATACAGAATAAAGGAAATAAATAACAAATAATAAGAATAAAGAAGAATAGACTAATGGAAATAAATTACAATAACAAAAGAAAGATATTACTAACATTTCTATCAATAATAATTAAATTAAATGAGGAATTCTTTTCAATAAACAAACAACAATAATGAAGAAAGAGTGAAAATAAAAAAATATAGAAATAAAATAGAAGAGATACAATCTATAATATAATATAATATCAAAAACCAAGAATGATAAATAATTAAAATAAAAAAAATGAATAATATGTTTATTTCATTATATCAAATTGAAATATAATTATGAATTACTAACAATCAAACAACTAATAGAATAAAATACAATAAATTGAAGAAAAGAATGTTTGTTGATAAAATAAGATTTAAAATAACAACAAATATTTAATAAATAATAATAAATATATAACATTCAAACAAATTATACACATAAGAATAAGATTAATACAAATAAAAAAGAAATAAATGAAAAATTCAATTAATATTTATATTCAACTAATACAGACCAAAATAGAAATTAAAAGATAGAATAGAAAAAGAGTTAAAAGGAGAATAGTACTGATTGAATATTTGAAAACAGAAATAAGAAATAAGTGAAAAATCAATAAAAGAAAATGTATTATCAATTGGGATAGAATAAAAAGAAAATAAAAGAAAAATAACACAAGAAAATAGTTTAACGTGAATAAATACAAATATAGTTGTATATTCCAATAGTAATTATAAGAAATACAAGAAATATATTACTAACTTAATTTATAAAAGTTGATTTAGCATATAATGAAAAAAAACTTGAAATATTATATAAATAGTACAACAAATATCATACATACTATTAATATACAGAATAATGAAAAAGAGACAAAATGATTGATATATCGAAGAGAAGTAATAATTATTTCAATAATAAGGTAATATCTTGAAGAAATACAAAATATCATTTTACAATATCAACTTCATTGAATAACATCAACATTTTGTTCAATTACATTTCATTATAATAATGAATTGTGAATAGAAATATTATGAAATAGTATACAAAAAAAGTACACACTGATATAGACTATGTTCAAAATGAAAATACAACAGCAACACATTTGAATGAATTAAATAATACAAAAATTAGAAGAGAAAGTAATGAATATGAAGATAAAACAATAGGAAATAATCCAATTGTAATAAGTAATGTATTGAATTATTCTTAAATTAACAATAAGAAATGAAATAAACATATGAATAATACAAATGAGAGATAATATATAATAATTATAATGATTGCAGTTTTGGTGATGTAAATACATAATAAAATACATCAGTTAAATAACCAAATCAATGAGTGAGATACAATGATCATAACAACAGTAATTATAATATTATAACTTCTCAAAACAATGAAAATTGAATATAACAAAAAAAAAAAAGAAATCAATTATGATTAACCTTATTTTTTAGGTTTTTCATCATGTTGAGAAGTGAGCGAATCAGTTTCTTCAACACGCTTTATTTCTATTCAAATAAAGTTTTTGCAAGCATGCTCGACTTAAATGGTTCCTCATTTAAGTTGCTGCCTGACTTTTATTTTGATTTTAATGAGTAATATAATATTTCTCATTCTTTCTATTGTTGTTTTAAGGAGAGTATATCCATAACTTACTGTTATAGCTCATCTCCTTTTACCTTCGACACCCATTAAAGAAACCCTATTCCTTGATAATATCATTATGTTTAATTTTTGTGCAACAATATCAATTATATATGCGTCTTCTTTAATAAATGATAATTCTTAATACATAATACCTCCTTAGTAAATAATAATCCTTATAAATAATAATGAATAACAATACACCTTAATGAATAATAATCTTTTATAATAATCACTTCTAATAAATATTAATAATAATAAACAGTTAGTGTTGAATAGATATTATCTCACCAAAGGCACGTCATAACCAGACGATAACTGGGAGATTCGAAGCATGGGATTATTTTAGGGTTTCGTGTGGTGTCTCTGACGTGCCATCTTCGAATCTCAATGAAAATTGAATATAACAATAAAGGTCATTTAATTAAAATGACTTTTGTTTTTTTTTTTGATAAATGAATGATGATGAATTTTTCTGTTAAATTTAGAAAATAGGAATAATAAAATAAAAAAGATCTTCAACTGTTGTTAGAAAAATAAAAATGACAACAACATTCACTAAAGACCATTTAAAAAGAGAAAAAGATTGCCTTTATATTGGTTGTAAAAGAAATGGATGGAATAGTAATTGTTATATTTCTCGAGAAGAGTTTAGTAATCAAACTGGTTATTCATTATTAAAGAAAAGAGTAGAAAAATATCCCGAAGAAAATCTTTGGGGATATCGTTCAAAAGTTGAAGGGAAATGGACTGATTATCAATGGATTAATGGTACTGTTGCATTAGAGATGATTGATGCTATGGCTGCTGGAATTGTTAATACTTTAAAAGTAAAAAAAGGAGAGAGGTGTGGTATTATAACCCATAATAGATATGAATGGTTTGTTGTTCAACATGCTATGAATCGACAAGGTATAATTCCAATTTTCTTGTATGCCACATTAGGAGCTGATGCTTTGGATTATATTGTTAAAAAGATGGAATTAAAATATTTATTTTGTGGAACACCAATTAAAACAGGATTACAATTATGTGAAATGAATCCAACAATGGGATTAATAACTTTTGATGATACAAATGATGTTCCTAAATCAGTAAAACATTTTAATTATAGTGAATTATTAAATCAAGGAAGACAAAACCCAATTGACCCTGATTTACCAAATCCTAATGATACATTTTCAATTATTTTTACTTCAGGTACATCTGGACTTCCAAAAGGAGTTGTTCATACACATATATCAGTAAATAATGCAATTTATAGTTTTATTACTGCAAATTGTTTTGATCCAATTAAATTGGCATACAAAAAGATTAATTATTGTTATCTTCCATCAGCTCATGTATTTGATCAACAAATTGCACTTGCTTTTATGTATGGATATGGATCTGTTGGATTTAATTCCGCTGGAGTTGCATCTATAGTTGATGATATGAAACATCTTCATCCTACATTTCTTATTGCTGTTCCAAGAGTTCTTCAAAAGATTTATGATAAATTCATTGAAACAGTTAGTACTTCCTGTATTGCAAATACATTATTTAAAATAGCTTATTATTATAAAAGTAATGCTGTTCATAATAAATCAACTACTTTAATTAATTGGGACACTGTTTTATTTAATAAAGTTAAAGAAACTTTAGGTGGGAAATTAGAAATTATTTTAAATGGCTCTGCTCCTTTAACACCTGAATTATATGATTGGCTTCGTGTTTGTACTGGTGCTCAAATTTTCCAAGGATATGGAATGACTGAATCATTTGGTGGATTTTGTACAGCTGCTCCAGGTCTTCATGATGATAATTTAACATCTATTGGATCAGCTTGTTTAGATGTTAATATTAGATTAGTAAGTATTCCTGAAATGGATTATTCTATTGAAGGAGAATCTCCAGCTGGTGAAATTCAAGTTAAAGCGGGACAAATTTTTAAAGAATATTATGACGATGAACAACAAACAAAAGTGGCTTTCACTGATGATGGATTTTTATGTACTGGAGATATTGGAAGAATTAATTATGATGGATCGTTGAGTATAATTGATAGAAAAAAGAATTTATTTAAACTTGCTCAAGGAGAATATATTGCTGTTGAACCATTAGAAAATACATACAGTCTTTGTCCCTTGGTGTCACAATGTTTTATTTATGGAGAAAGCACTGACACATTTATCACTGCTATTATCGTTCCTGAAATGAAAGAATTCACTGAATTTATGAAAATGAAATTTAACTTTGAAGGAACAAAAGAAGAATTACAATCTTTTGCAAATTTAAAAGAACCTAAAGAAGCTTTTAGACAAGAATTAGAGAAATATGTCAGAACAAAGAATGTTCCTGGTTATGAAGTTGTTAGGAATATTTATATTGAATTAACTCCATTTAGTGAAGCAAATGGATTGTTAACTCCTTCATTTAAATCAAGAAGACCTCAAATTAAGAAAAAATATGCTACAATTCTCACTGATTTAAGACAAGAAATTCTTTAATTGAATTGGTTTTTTAATTCTTTTTTTTAATGTAATTGTTGTTCATTTTATAGTAAATAAAACCATTTTGCTCTTTTCATTCATAGAAAAAACTATAAAAGACTCTAATAATAAAACAATTCATAACGCTAACAATACAAGTGATAAACTATCAATAATTGAAACTATTCATTATTTGAACTAGAAACATCTTAATGATTATTTTAAAATAAATATTTACAATAATAGTCAAATAAATTCTATCCTTTATAAACTATATCAATAATATTTTTTTTCATTCTTTGTTTCATTTTAAAAATGTACATCAATCATTTTTATAATTTACAACAATAGTTATAAATAAAAATTATCAAAAATAATAAACTAAATATAACAATGAATAAAATGTTTCAATATTTCAATGAAGTTTAAGTATGATATAATAATATATCTAAATATTTTAATTGTTAATAACTATTCATTTTTAGAATTACAAAAGTATTAATGATCAAAATATAAATGATAATAAATGGGATTTTCAATAGTATATTTTTCAAGAAAAAATGAATTAAATAATACTTATATAATAAAAAAAAGATTCAACATATAAAAATTAACAAAAGATATTGTGCATAACAACAGAATTTAATTATATAATCAATTAACAATTTGATTAATCATAGGTGTTATAATTTAATTTAATGAATTAACTAAAAAACAAAGTGAATAAAAAAAACAAATTTTTATTCGTTCAATTATGTAACCATGAAGATGATTAATACTCCAAAGAACTGTATAATAAATAAATGAAACAGCAAAATTTTGAACATTAAAACAAATATTGTAATTAATAAAAAGAAAGATGATAAAGATGATAAAAGTAAAATAATGATAATGGAATAAAGAAGGATAAATGAAGAATGTTTCACAAAAAACAAGAGAAAAAAAAGAAAATTGAAAGGAAATATATTTAATTAAATAGAAAGAAATGAGAAAGAAAAAAGAGTTAATAAAAAGAGAAGAGAGAGAAGAGATAAGAATGAAAGATAAAAACAAGAAAAGATAAATAAGGAAAGAAGGAGAAACAAATAAAAATACAAATAAATCAAAAGAGAAAAAGAAAGCAGTAAAATTGGAAATAAACAATTAAAGAAGAGATATTACAAATGAAATAAAGACAAAATAATATTAAATACAAATAAAACAGATATTCAATTAATATATTAAAATGGTTTAATAGTAACTAATAAAAAACTATAATTTTGTCATAATGTTATAAAAGATAAAAGAAGAAAAGAAAGAATAGTATAAGGATTAGAGTAAAATTTAATAGAATTAAATAATTGTAAAAGAATTTATATGAAAAAATAGAAAAAAATGAATAAAAATCAGAATAAAACTAAACAAACAGATGTTTAGTTGATAATGAAGAGAACAAATATAATTATGTCAAAATGAATAACAAAATAATGAGAAATTTGATAAAGATTGATTTGAAAAATGAAGAGAAAAATAATAATATTATTTTGAAACAATTATTCAAAAACAATCCAATGAATATACAAAACTATATTAAATTCTATTTATTTGATAAAAAGAGCCATAAACAAATAATGAAAGAATATTATTTTTATTAGAATATTAGTTGATGTTTATTTTTAAATGGAATACTTATTTGGATAATGAAATAAGAAATAATATGTAATATAAGAAATAAAATAATAATATTCAATAAAAGAAAATAGGGTGGTAGTAGTAGTTGTGGTTTATAAACTAATTCTATTAAAATTGATCTTTTATAAGAAGAAATAATTAAATAATTCAAAAACATAATTTGAATATTATAAATATCATAAATTGTTAAATACTTGATGTTAAAATAATAAATTCAACAATAATGTATCAAAGTAATTTAAAAAACTTTAAATATTAATAAAATAAAATGAAAGTATTACAATTATAAAAATAAAATAAATGAAAGTACATAAATAAAAGAGGATTATAAAAAAGAATATACATTAAAAAGAGTTTTATACTAAAACATCACAACTATATAGTGAATTTGTATGAATGATAAATTCAAAATATTTAATTTGAAATTGTCAAATAATTGATTATATATAATGATGATTTGGTATTAAAGTTCAATATGTTAAAAAGTTGAATCTAGAAAGAAGTAATAAAACATACACAACAACTCACTATACAAATTATACAATATTTATATAATAGAATATAAGACTTTTAATTAAAAAGAGTGTTGGGTAATAAATAAAATAATTAAACAATAAGTTTAAATTAAGTTATATTAAAATTAAAGTGTAAAAATAATAAAAAAATTTCAACAAAATGAGCTAGTGTTAAATGAAACAAAAATAATATATGAGATGAATTAAATAAATAATTGATTAAATGGGATTAAATCAAAAAGAAACATGTTTAATTTATTGAGAAATATACAATATTAATAATGAAAGCATACAAAGAAAATATACACTATTAATGAAAATAGATATTTGAAGAGTTATTCAATAAATTTAATAAAATTAATGATGGATATGATAATTAATAACTCATAAGAAAAAGAAATTAATTCAAAGAAATAAAACAATCAAATATAAATAGAGAAATAACAATGAATGGAGAAATATTAAACAATAATACTAGACAATGATACACATGTTGTTCATGAAAATAAGTTAATAAAATAGAAAAATAGAGACAATTAATAGATATAAAAATGGAAAAGAATATATAATAATATAATAGTAAGAAATATTTTAATATTGATAGGGATAGTATAATAAAAATAAAAATGAAAGATAGTTGAAATAGCGTATAAATACTATAAGAATATTAATTCAATAAATTTATAAGTAATAAAGAAGAAAATCAAAAACAAATTAAATTGAGATTTAGAGTTATAAAACATCATTAATTAATAATGAAATATGAATTTGTTTAATAGTGACAATGTTAAGAATATTATAACTAAATAATAGTAAAATACATATTTTTGTGTATGTTTTTACAATATCAGTTAAGAATGATATATACATTGAAAATTCAAAAATATTTTGATTTATAATGATAGGAAATGTAAAATATGGTTATGATTATAAATAGTAATGAATAATCAAAGAAGAAATAAGAATTAATAGAATAAGTGATACTTCAATTTCATCAAATAAATATTTGATAAAGAATGAAACTGAGTGATAGAGTAAAACACTCTGATATCATTGAATAAAAAGACATTAAAGTGTATAATATCTAATATAAAAAATAGTTACATGTTAAATTAAAATGAATAATTAACATAATTTTGATTTGATGAGAAACAGTAAAATGAAATAATATTGTTTGAAATAATATTTATTGGTGAAATATATTCAAAAAAGATAATTTTATATTTTTAAATAAATATGAACATGACAATAAATAAAGAATCAGAAATAGTCCAATGGATAAATAATAAAATGGTTAACAAATATGAATTAATGAAATATTAGAATGTCATATAAGTTCATTGACAATTCTCGTTTAAATTATTAAGTACTAACAATTTATATATTAAATACTAAAATTAAATATTAAAATATTTAACAATAATAATACGATAACAGAAGTTATTATTCAAAAAAACTAAATCAAATTGATACATTAATGAAAAATGTTCTAGTTATGAATAAACATATTATGAATGATTTAGAGATAGAATAATTAATAACAAATGAACATATAATTTGTTAATATGATAAAGTCTGAATAAGGTATTTTTTAATAATTTTAATTTCATATTATAAACTACACCTACTAATAAAAGAATAGATAATCTTTGATGAATATTAATTGAAACATCAATTTTATTATCATTTTATATAGGAATTATTGTTATCTCATTTTAATTTTGTTTTAGAGTTATTATTCAAGTAAAAACTAATTCAATACATGTCTAATATTTATTATCAATTTTATTTTTGGGTTATTAAAATAGGAATAAAAATTATCTAAAATTTAGAATACTAATTATTTGCATTTTGAATTGAAAAATGTATAAAATTTTTGTTTTATTGATTCTGATTTATGATTTATTATATTTTTATTAATTTATTTATTTTGTTGATTGAATTACAAAAAATGAATTGAATTTTAATTTAATTTCATTTCAATTTATTTGTTATTGAACTACAAAATGAATATAAAATAAAATGATGAAATAAAACGAATAATTCTTTGATTCATTCATATTGGTTGAACTTGAATTGATATTAAATAATATAATAAAATGAATTGAAATAAAGAAGAATGAATTGAAAAAATAAAATAAAGAAAAGACAGAACATATTTAAAGAAATGAACTGGAGATGGCTTCATTCAATGATCACATTTGTATTATTTATTGTACTTGCTACTTCAACTGAGACTTTTCTCAGTAAAGGACAAAGTATTAAAGAAAGTAGAAACATTCAGATGTATTCAAATAAACATAAAAGACTGTATAATGTATATAATGTACATTTAAAGGGAGAAGCTATTCATGAAGTTTCAGATATAAGACAGGAGAATGGACAACATTCTCAGAAACAGACTGTTGAAAAAGAGCAAGAACAACAAGACTTAACACACAAAACACAAGATCAAGATCAAAAATCAAGGAGTGAAGCAGTAACACAACCAACAGCAAAAGATCAACCAGTACAATCATTACCTGTTTCATCAACAGGTGTAACAGATTCAACAAAATCAGTAAGTGGATCAAGCACAGTAAATACACCAACAGATTCTCCAGTTAAAACAACAACAAATCCAAGTAAAGACAACACTGCAGAAAGTACAGAAGGACAACAAGAAAGTGAAGGATTAGGATCAGATACAAAAACAAGTACACAACAAAAAGTACCAAATACTTCACCAAGTGGAATAAATATACCAAATGAACAAAATCCACAGGGTCAAACAGAACTAAGTGGAACAGGTGTAAAAAATGAACAAAACCCAGAAGGACAATCAGGAACAAATGAACAAAATTCAAAAGGACAGTCAGGAATAACAAATGAACAAAATCCACAGGGTCAATCCGAACAAAAAGGAGCAAAAACACCATCAACAAATGGAAAACAAGAAACTGAGCAGACAAATAAACAAGGAAAAGAAAAAGAACAAGAAACAAGTGGAACAAATGATGGACAACATGATACAACAAAAGAAAAAGATGATAACGGAACAAATGAAAGTGATGAAAACAACAAACCTAAAACTCCAAATGGGCAAGAAGAAGGAAAAAATACAACAGACAATAAAACTCCAAATACTCCAACAAATAAACCAGAGTCTAAATCTGAAAATAAAAACGATGATAAAACAAATAATAGTGAAGATGAAGATTCAAATAGTAATAAAAACATCGATGGAGCATCATGTATGTTTATTATTCTTGGTGTTATCATCACCCTTTTATTCTTCTAATTGAACATTTTGTTTTTATTTCTATTTATCAACAATATATAATAATTGCTATATTTTTAATATTATCATTATCATTTATTATTTTCAATAATTATCAATTAAAATGATATAATAACTATTAATTGTTACTTTCTTACTTTCATATTTTATTATACTTGTTTTGAGTTATTATTATATTCTTGATTTATTTGTTATTATGTACTATATTTTATTATCTTTCTTTTCTCTTATTCTATATTATTTCTTCATTTTCTGATTTATTCTTTTTATTTATCTACTTTATTATTAAAACACATTTTTATAATATATTTTTCTATATTTATTTTAATCATTCATTGTTTGATTGTTATCATTTATTACGTTTGTTTTTTTTCATCGTTATTATTATGTGTTAAATTTTAATCATTAATTACTTGAGGATTGTTGATTAATGAAATTGTACATACAATTAATTAGGCAACGAAAAAAAGCAAATAATTGAAAAAGAAGAGAAAGAAAGATATAAAAGAATAAAGTAAAGTAAGAAGTAGAAGTAGATGAAGAAAGAATAAAAAAAGAAAGTAGAATAAAGAATATAAAAAGTAATAAATCAAAAAGAGATAATAAATCACAAAGAGGTAATAAAATAAGAAAAGAAAGAAGAAATAAATTATTTATTTTTAATGTAAAAATTAGAAATATTCAATAAAAGTGTCTAATTTAAAGATGTAAAATGATTAACAATATTTTATTAATGAAAAATATTTTACTCTTTTTTATGTTTATTATTTATATGTATAACTTCATCATGATGTTTATTATATATTCAATCATATGTGTTATGTTATTATAACATATAATAAGTAATAAAATATAAATGAAAATGATATGAATATATGATATAGAATATAAAACAAAAGAATAATAAGAATAAATGATAAATAAAACGAGAAATGATAATCAATGATATAATAATAAAATCAAAATATAAAAGATAAAATTGATATTAATATAAATCAAAATCGAATAAATATAAATTGAAAATAGATATAAATGATAATAATATAAAAATGATAAAGATGAATAAACAAATACATCTAAATAGAAAAGAATAACAATAAGAAAATCTAAAGAATATAAACATAAAAAACATAAAATAAGAATAATATAATAATATATAGATAATAAGAAGAATACAATGATATAAATAATATAAACAGAGAAATAAATATAAAAATACGATAGATAAATAACATATAAATAAAAGAATAAATATATAAAAATAAATATGAATAATCAAATCATCTATTTCATTAATATTTCATACAAAATGAATACAATTGATAATAAAATATAAACATAAATATATATATTCTGTATTTATCATACTTTTTATTTTTTTTATTTTTTTTAGGAGCAAAATATAATAAAGTGGAAAATTCTATGGATGCAAATTATTTTGCATCTTTTTTCTTTTTTGCAAATTATTTAGATGCATTTTTTCTTTGCTAATTTTCGTACCCAATATTGTTAATCATTTTACATAATTAAATTAGACACTTTTATTTCATATTTCTAATTTTTACAATAAAAATACACTTTTTATTTCTTCTTTTCTTCTTTTATCATCTCTTTTGTTTTATTACACTTTATCTTCTTTCTTTTTATATTCTCTCCTTTCTACTTTTATTCTTTCTTCATCTTCATCTACTTTTTACTTTCTTTTTATTCTTTTATATCATTCATTCTCTTCTTTTTCAATTATTTGCTTTTTTCGTTGCCTTATTTGACTAGTTATACTTTTAGTATTATTTGAGTCTTTCCATTCATTTTCTTATCTCTTGGTTATTTTTCTTATTTCTCATATCATTTGTTAAGTGTGATTAAAATGTCGTTAAGTAATTATTACTGTTCATTATGTAATGTTTATTTGGTATTGTATTTTTAGAGAATTAATATAAATGTTATTTAAATGAAAAGAAAGAATAATGTTATAAATAACAAAAGAACACGTGGAAATGATAAAGCAATGAGTAAATGAGTAGTAGAAAGAATGAAAGATTGGCACAAACAATGAACCACGTAAACATGATAGAAATGGAGAGAATGATATATAAAGGAAGTCTGAAGTAAAGAAGTCATTAAATGAGTAAATACACAGGATTAGGTATTGGAATAGATTTAGGTACAACATATTCATGTGTTGGTATTTGGCAAAATGATCGAGTAGAAATTATAGCAAATGACCAAGGAAATAGAACGACACCATCATATGTTGCATTTACTGATACAGAAAGACTTATTGGGGATGCAGCAAAGAATCAAATTGGAATGAATGTTAAAAATACGGTATTTGATGCAAAACGAATGATAGGAAGAAGATTTAGCGATCCAACTATTCAAAATGATATGAAACATTGGTCATTTGAAGTAGTTGATGATGGACATGATAAACCACTAATTGAAGTAGAATATAAAGGAGAAGTTAAAAGATTTACACCAGAAGAAATTTCATCAATGGTATTAAGTAAAATGAAAGAAACGGCAGAAACATTTGTTGGAAAAGAAATAAAGAATGCAGTTATTACATGTCCAGCATATTTCAATGATTCTCAAAGACAAGCTACTAAAGATGCAGGAACAATTGCAGGAATGAATGTGATGAGAATTATTAATGAACCTACGGCAGCAGCTATTGCATATGGACTTGATAAAAAAAGTTCAGGAGAGAAGAAAGTATTGATATTTGATCTTGGAGGAGGAACATTTGATGTATCAGTTCTTGCAATTGAAGAAGGAGTGTTTGAAGTTAAAGCAACTAATGGAGATACACATCTTGGAGGAGAAGATTTTGATAATCGACTTGTTAAATATTTTATTGGTGAAATTGAAAGAAAATATAAGAAAGATATTAGTGGGAATGCACGAGCTGTTAGAAGATTAAGAACGGCATGTGAAAGAGCAAAAAGAACATTATCAAGTGCAAGTGTTGCTAATATTGAAGTTGATCAATTATATGAAGGAATTGATTTTTATACATCTATTACACGAGCTAGATTTGAAGAAATCAACATTGATTTATTTAAATCAACTATTGTACCAGTTTCAAGAGTATTAGAAGATGCTAAAATAGATAAAAGTAGTATTGATGAAGTAGTATTGATAGGAGGAAGTACAAGAATTCCAAAAGTCGTTGAGATATTAAAAGAATTTTTCAATGGGAAAGAACCAAATAAAAGTATTAATCCAGATGAAGCAGTTGCGTATGGAGCAGCAGTACAAGCAGCTATATTAACAGGAACCGGAGGGAAAGCAACAGAAGATGTGTTATTACTTGATGTTGCACCACTTACACTTGGAATAGAAACAGCAGGAGGAGTTATGACAGCATTAATTCCTAGAAATTCAACAATTCCAGCAAAGAAATCCGAAATATTTTCTACATATGCAGATAATCAAGCAGAAGTATTAATTCAAGTATTTGAAGGAGAAGCATCAATGACAAAACATTGTAATTTACTTGGAAGATTTGAGTTAACAGGAATAGCACCAGCACCACGAGGAGTACCACAAATCGAAGTTACATTTGACATTGATGCAAATGGAATATTAAATGTAACAGCAGAAGATAAAAGTAGTGGAAAGAAGAATAAAATTACTATTACAAATGACAAAGGAAGATTAAGTAAAGAAGATATTGATAAAATGATAAGAGAAGCAGAGAAATATAAAGCAGAAGATGAAGAGAATAAGGCACGAATTGAAGCAAAGAATCAAATAGAAAATATGTGTTATTCAATGAAGAATAGTATTAAAGAAATGGGAGATAAAATAAGTGAAGAAGATAAGAAGAAAGCAGAAGAAATAATAGAAAAGAATTTAAAATGGGTTGATAACAATCAAAATGGAAGTAAAGAAGAATATGAGAAGAAAAAGGAAGAAGTTGAAAAAGAAATTGGAGAGATTTATTCAAAAATAACTCAAGGAGGAAGAGGATTTACAGGAACTAGAAACACGGAAAAAGAAAATAAAGGACCAAGGATTGAAGAAGTTGATTAAATAAAGAAGAAAAGAATATGTACAAATAATAAGAAAAGTAATTAATTAAAATCATTTGGTTAATAAATAAAATAATAAAAAATATAATAAAGAATAATAAAATAAAAGTATTTTAATTAAAATAATTTGTTAAATTCATTAATACTCATTTGTTAAATTTTCATTTATAACAATAATGAATATTCAAATTGTTATGTTAACTTAATGAATCATCAAATGATAATATTCAATAATGAATAGAATATATATGAATATGATATAATTGTAATACATTTAATTTTATTTAAATGTATTAATAAAATCATTCATTAATTGAAAATAGTAAGACAGTAATAAGTTTATTAACAATATTAATTGTATAATAAAGATATTAAAAATATATTAAATGTATATATTAGATTAATGAATAATAATTAAATAATTAAATACTTTAGAAATATTAATGA
>NW_001915068.1:0-29140 GCF_000208925.1 Entamoeba histolytica HM-1:IMSS
TTCCTTTTTATTTCTTCTTTCATATGTAAAATATATATTTATTCGTCATGGAAAAGTCTTATCATTCTCATCATTTTCATGTTTTTCATTATTAAATACTTCTATCAAACTTCTTCTCTTATTCTTCCTCTGTTTTATGTGTTTTGATTTTCACATTACATTTATCCTCACTTGATTTCTGTCTTTTCTAAATCTTTCCACTTTTATCATTTTTTCATTTTTTATTCTTTAGTTCATTTCTTTCTTGTTCTTGGCTTCTTTTCCATGCTTTATTTATGTCATTTCTCCTTTCATTGTTCCTTCTATTTTGTCTTCTTCTTATCTCATTTCTTACTTATTCCTCCTTCTAGTTTTTGCATTGGTTATTGTTTTCATTCCACACTTCTCATTAATCTGTGTCATCATTTTGTTCAATCATCGTACTGTTATTGTCTCTTTACCATTTTTCTTTTCATTACCACTCTTTTGCTTTGTAATACTTGATTCTCCTCTTCATCATTTCTTTTACTCTTAATTTCCTTTCTCTTAATGTGTGGCATTTTCTTATCTCTTTGTTCTTTCTTCGACTTTTTCTTTCAAAAACTTTCTCCTTCATCTATCTGTCTTTGAACTTACTTTCTATCCATTGAATAAAACTACTTTCACCTCTTTCTTCTTTTGTCACTCAAATACTTACTTCTATTTCATACTTATTTCTTTCATCGAAATAAATGTTGCTAAAATCCTCAAAAATACCTCAAAAATGAAATAAATTAATTGATGTAAACCACTTCACTCTTTAACTCTTTTTCACGTTGATACATAAACATACTCCCTTTTTATTTCACAACTATGTAGTAAAATGATTTAATATAACAAACCCATTAATTCCTTAAAAACAAACGGATGAAAAGACTTGAAGGTATTTTAGTTGAAAAATATATTTTTGTCTTGAACGTAATATGAAAAGCTGTAATGGCAAACAAGTTTTTCTATGTCTTGGCAATTCTGACAAACATTCTAAAAACCAGCCAAAGTAAGTGGATGAGAGGAAAGGAATTTCATTTCAACAAAGTCTCAAAGCAAAGTGTAAATAAAGTGAATTACTTGAAATTAATATGAAACAAATAAAAATAGAAAAATTTTCACTGATTGAAGAGTAGATATGGAGTGAAATTTGACATAAATATTTTTAACAATATACTATAAAAATGAAAAGTATTATTATAGACTAATTAAAGAGTAGATAAGAAAAAAATACGAATATTTATTTTTCTTTCCTTAATTTAGTTTAAAATAAACATAAAAATATAAAAATAAAAACAACCAACATTGAAGTAGATCCTCATCAAATAAACAACCTCATTCAACCATTAATTTAAATAAATAATTTTCTTAATTACAAGTTCATCAAAAACTAACTGACTTTGGATGTGGGTATTTAAATCAGAACTGAAACAGTTCATATCAGTTTAATGTCTTCTTCAAGTGTTGAAATGCAATTACTTACTGATGGATTTGATATCTTTGATGTCACTCCTGATCCAAATAATTTAATGGCAGCAGCACCTAGAACTACAGACAAAGGTTCTGTGAGTATTTTTATGATGTTTAAATATGCAACATGGATTGAAATAATTTTTAATATTATTGGTGTCTTAATATCTCTTTGTGATGGTGTTTTATATCCATTGATTGCAATTCTTATTGGTGATGTATTTGATTCTAAAGCATTTAATCCACTTGCATATGATGTTGCTGAAATTGAAAATTTATGTAATAAAACTTCATTAAAATTTATGTATATTGGAATTGGATTATTCTTTACTTCATTAATTAGAACAATTATTTTTGATATTACTGGTGGAAATCAAATTAGAAGAATTAGAAGATTATATATTAAATCATTACTTGATCAAGAAATGGGTTGGTATGATGCTCATAATAGTGGAGAAATGACATCTAGAATGTCAGGTGATATTTTCTTATTACATGATGCCATTGGTCAAAAAGTAGGTGAATTCTTTTCTTATTTTGGAATGTGTATTACTGGATATGTTATTGGGTTTGTTAAAGAATGGAAATTATGTTTTGTTATGATATCTGTTGCTCCTTTCATGGTTGGTGCTGCTGGTATTTTTGCTTATGTTCAAACAAGAACAGCATCATCTACTCAAGCATCTTATTCAGTTGCAGGAGGTATTGCTTCAGAAACTATTTCTAATATGAGAACTGTTGCTGCTCTTGGTATTGAAAAATCAAGAATTCATCAATATCTTCAAACATTACGTCATTCTCTTCATGTTGGTATTAGAGCTTCACATGAAACTGGAGGTTCTACTGGATTACTCTTCTTCTTTGTATTTTGTGCATTTTGGATTGGTTATATTTATGGTGCTAAAAAAATTCAAAAAAGAGATATGTCTGCAAGTAAATTGGCAATTGTTGTCTTTTCAGTACTTTGTGGAACACTTGGTCTTTCTCAAATTGCAACTCCAATTGGTTCTATTTTCAAAGGAACATCATCTGCATATAGAATATTCAAAACAATTGAAAGAATTCCAAAAATTAAAAATGAAGGAAAGAGACATATTAGTGAAATTAAAGAAGGAAATATTGTATTTGAAGGTGTTTCATTCTGTTATCCAACAAGACCAGATATGTTAATTCTCAATAACTTCAATTTAGAAATTAAAGCTGGACATTCAGTTGGATTAGTTGGTGCATCTGGATGTGGTAAATCAACAATCATTGGATTATTACAAAGATTATATGAACCAGTAGATGGTAAAATTATGATAGATGGAATAGATATTCGAGAGTTTGATTTATATGAATATAGAAGTATGTTTGGAGTAGTTGGACAAGAACCATCCCTATTTGCAATCTCAATCAAAGAAAATATAGCACTTGGTGCACATAGAAGTATTCTTGCTCCACATTATCATGACACATCTGACCCACAAGACTGTTTATTAATGCCAGAACTAGAAGAAAAAATTATGAAATGTGCACATATTGCCAATGCTACTAACTTCATTAATTCACTTCCTCAAAAATTTGATACAGTACTTGGTCAACGTGGTGCACAAATATCTGGAGGACAGAAACAAAGAATTTCTATTGCAAGAGCTTTAATGAATGATCCTAAATTACTTATTCTTGATGAAGCTACTTCTGCATTAGATTTTAAATCAGAAAAGATTGTCCAAAGAGCATTAGATAAGGCTGCAGCTGGAAGAACATCAGTTATTATTGCACATAGATTATCTACAATTAGAGATGCACATAGAATTCTTGTCTTTGACCATGGACAAGTTGTTGAAGATGGAAATTATACAACATTAATGGAAAAACAAGGATTATTTTATAAACTCGTTAAAAATCAAGAAATGGGAAAGAAACAACAAGAGAAATTTGATAATGATGAAGACTTAGAAGAGGATGTTGTTCCAGATCAAACTGAAGTTGATAAAACATATATTGAAGTTGATGATGACCATAGAACTAATTGGCAAAAATTTAGTGCACATTTCCTTGTATTTGGTAGAGTCTTCAGATTAAATCTCAAAGAAATTCCATGGATGATTCTTGGATTTATTGGTTCAATGATATATGGTGCTTTATTCCCAATTTTTGCTTATTTCTTAGCAGAAGCAATTTGTATGCTTGTTACTGTTTATTTAACTGGAATGTCTGATGATAGTGAAATTATGAAATACTTCTATATCTTCCTTGGCATATCTGGAGCAATGTTTATCTCAACATATTTACACAAAGCATTCTTTATGATGTCAGGAGAATTTTTGACATATAGAGTAAGAAAATTATCATTTTATGCAATTTGTAGACAAGACATAGGATGGTTTGATAAAAAAGAAAATTCAACAGGAAGACTTGCTGGAAGACTTGCAGCTGATGCAACGAAATTAAATGGAGTAACAGGAAATTTGATTGGAACAATGATTCATTGTTCATTCTCACTTATTATTGGACTTGTTCTTGGATATATCACAAATGTAAAAATATCATGGGTATCTACTATCTTTGTTCCATTAATTGTATTTAATACATATATTCAATTAAGAATTTCAGTTGGATTTGCTGGACCAGAAACAAAAATCTATGCTAATGCAGAAAATCTTATGACAGAAGTTGTTGAAAATATCAAAACAATTAAAATGTTAGCAAAAGAAGATTATTTCAAAGAAAAGTATTGTAGTTATCTTGTTAAACCAGCTAAACGAGCACCTTTTACTGCAATTATTAATGGACTTGTTCTTGGATGGGTACATGCATTTATATTCTGGAAATATTCTGTATTAATGTATGTTGCAGGTCAAGAATTAAAGAAAGACCCTTCAGGAATGCCAGACATTATGAAAGCATTATGTTCTATTATCTTTGGTGCTATGTCAGTAGGATTTGCTGCAACATATATGGCAGACTTTGGTAATGCAAAAGTTGCAGCTGAAAGTATTTTTAAAATTATAGATAGAAAATCCCCACAAGACCCATTCAGTGAAGAAGGTGAAAAGAACTTTACTATTGACCAAGTTGAGTTAGACAATATTAAATTTAGATATCCAACAAGACCAGAACAAGTTATTCTTGATGGAGCAAGTTTTGTTATTCCAAAAGGAAAGTCTGTTGCACTTGTAGGACCTTCTGGTTGTGGAAAATCAACAGTTATTCAATTAATTGAACGTTTCTATAAACCAGAAAAAGGAACAGTAAAAATTAATGGAAGAAATATTCAAGAATTTAATTTAGCAACATTAAGAAATAAAATTGGATATGTTGGACAAGAACCATTATTATTTGCTGGAACTATTGGAGAAAATATTGTTAGTGGTATGTGTGGAAGCTGGACTGATGACCAATTAGAAAATGGAGGAAATCTTGTTGCAGAAAATATGGACAAAATTGTAGCTGCTGCTAAAATGGCTAATTGTCATAATTTCATTTGTCAACTCCCACAAGGATATAATACTATTATTGGTGAAAGAGGAACTTCATTATCTGGTGGTCAAAAACAAAGAATTGCTATTGCTAGAGCATTAATAACTCAACCCGAATTACTTATTCTTGATGAAGCAACATCAGCACTTGATTCTGAATCTGAAATGATTGTCCAACAAGCAATTGACAAGATTGCTAAACAAGTAACATCAATTGTTATTGCTCATAGATTATCAACTGTAAAAGATTCTGATATTATTGTTGTTCTTTCTGGAGGAAAAGTAGTAGAACAAGGAACTCATGATGAATTGATGAAAGAAGAAGGTGTTTATTTCCATTTGGTCCAAATTCAAGCTCAATAAATATTATAGACTCTTTGTTTTGATGTAACAATTTATTGTCTTTTAATTTTTTCTTTATATTCTTCTTTTTTATTTCTTAATGAAAATATTTAACAATCATTATCTGAATTGGTACTTTATTTAATTAATTTACTACCAAGTTGTATCAATTTGTTCAGTTGGTTCTTATTATCACTCCTTCTTCATTTCATAACTTAGTCTTTTTTAGAAAAGCCATCACCATATATCAATAACAAAATAATAATTTCAATATCAAATATCAAATGAAAAACTATATTTGATTCTACCAATATTTGTATCTTTCTTTAATAAAATTACATTATGCTTTATATTTGTTTAAAAACAACCTCAATATTGCTTTCAACCATTCTGTTAATGTAATAAATTCCTCTTTCCTGATGAATTAATGACTATAACACATTGATATTAACATACGTTCTTGTATTTAAATTAAAAATGTTAAATGGGAAAGAATTAAAAATCATCATAGAATATAAAGACAGATGAAATTTGTGTTGTCTCATAATCTTTTGGTTCAGAATAAAAAAACAAAGTGGTAGAAATGAACTATATTTAATGAATTGAAGCAACATAATAATACTAATATTTATAATACGGGTAATCTACTTCTTTCATAAAGATAGAATTAGTTCATATGTAAATATAACATATCTAATTACTATTTTTGTTTTTCATAATGATAAGAATAACTAAAATAGATGTATAATATCAATTATATCATGTAATGTTATTAGACACATACTACCGCAGTTAAGAACAAATTTACAACTTAAATGTTACTACCACCTACACTCTACTCAAAACTTTTCACTTTATAAAATTGTTGAAATAATGAAAATAATAAATTATTTATCATCTTATGTGGCAAATAAAGAAAAAATTAATATATTTTTCTATTGACTATAATAACATTCTTTCAATTCAATAATTGATTAGAGAAAAATTAAAAAAATAAAACAAAAAATATCAAATATAAAGCAAAAAAGGACTCTCAAATTAGTTTTAATGACTTAGTTCTTTTCTTCTTCATCAGCAACTTCACCATATCTCCAAACGTTGAGATGGTTTTCTTTAGCTTGTAATTGAGCAGCTACTAAATCAACACCCCATTCACTATTGTCATGGAAGTGTTTGTCAACAAATGCAAGACCAAGTTGGACAAGGTGATTGTTAATGCAAACATCTCCAACAACAACCTTAGCTTCTTCTCCAGAAACAAAGAGTGAACCTTCTTTCTTATAATAAGCAGCAACAGCTTCAACAGCAGCAGCGAAATCAACATCTTTAGGAGTGAGAGTCTTAAGTCCTACAAGTCCTACAGTTTTAACAGTAACAGGTTTACCAGCAATTTCTTCTGTGATTGGTTTTAATTTGTTTTTACCACAAATAATAACAGCTCCTGTATCAATGCATTTAAGAACATTAGCACCAGTTGCAACTTCAACAAATTCAGCTCTATAGAAAAATCCTTTATTCTCAACAATACATTTATCACCAACAGCTGGTTTTATAGCACCTTTCTTAACAGTCTTACACATAGCATTAACTTCTTCAATAATTTTAGCATCTTCAGCATTATCATAATAACCAATCTTTTCTCCATCAAAACCTGTTAAATAAACTTTTTGTTCAGCACTGAATTTAATTTCAGTATTTCTCTTTGGTTTCTTTTCAATAACTTCAGTGACTTCTTTCTTCTTTTGAGTATCAAATTGATAAATTTGAGTCATATTTTCTTTCATTTGTTCAATTTCAGATGAAACATTGTAACGTCCAGTTGGAATAGCAAATCCATGTTCAAGAATATAACTAGCTAAATCTGTTCCATTACTAATAATTTCAACATATAAGTTTCCTTTATGATATCTCTTAAAGTCTACAACAACTTCACGATATTCACATAATTGTTTAACATTTGTTTTAGCACTCTCAACAAATTTCTTAAGACTATCATTAGAATCATCTTTTGGAACAAAACAATTTTGAAGATGAACAATAAGTTGAGAATTTTTCTCTGGAATGTAAACAAGATATACGGTTAATGAAATAGCCTTTTCAATAACACATTTGAAATTATTTCCAATAAGCATATCTTTAACGTTATCCAAATTAGAATAATTAGTAATTGGAACTGGTTTATATGTTTTCTTTGGAACAGCTTTTAATTTACTATAATCAAATGATTGATAGAATTGGTCCTTAGTTCTTTCATCAACTACAACAAGTCCTTCTTTTAATAATGGAATAGCAATATTTGTTTTATCTGCATAAACATCATAATAAACTTCAGTAACAGTTTCTTCTCCTTTTTTATTTTCTGATTTATAAGCTTCTTTACATTCAAATTTCTTTCCAACAATTAATTTTCTAATAACCTCTCTCATTCTAAATTCAATAAGTTCATTAAATGCTTTGTCGTCTTTCTTATAAAGTGGTTTAATTGATGCAAAGTTAACATTGAGAACTTCTCCATCTTTTTCAATTCTAAGATATTTACCAATGAAAAGAATATTACCTCCTCTAATTACTCTAGCATTCTTCTTTCTTTCTTTAAGGTCTTTTTCTCTCTTTTCTTTTTTAGCTTTGGCTGCATCTTCAGCCGCTTGATCAAAATTAACAAATCTTCCTTTTCTTTCTTTTTTAGCAACTGCTTCACATTCTTCATATACTTGCTTTACTGATTCCATATTTTCTTCAAATGTAGAAATAGTGACATATCCATTCTTTAATAATTCTTCAGCAATATCTTTCTTATCAACTGTAATAATTCCTGTTACTCTCTTTCCATTGTCCATAACTTTAACAACACAATCTCTTTGATTATAATTCTTATTGTTGAATTTTATAGCTTCTTTAGCAATATCATCAAATTCAAATTGTTTCTTTTCTACATTAAATGTTGCATGTTGATTAATTCCAAAGAGTGAAACTCTTACAATTTTTCTTTCTGGAGTTTCAATAATGAATTGTCCTGGTGCATCAACTTTCTTAATATGTCCATTAAGATTTTTCATTACATAAAAGTCAAGTTCTTTACTTGTTAATTTTGGATCAATTGGTTTTTTTATAGAAATTTTTTCTGCGTTCTCATTATGAACTCCTTTCTTTTCTTTTTTAGCCTTTTCTTCAGCTTTAATATATTCTGCAATTTCTTTTCCTTTTCCCTTTAAAACAGCATATCCATTTTCAAGAAGAGTAATTGCAATATTTTCTCCATTAACAAATGGAATTACCATCTTTGGAACATTCTCAGTTGCTTCACTAACAACTTCAAATTTAACTTCTTTACCATTAATAAGTTTTTTTCTTAATAATTCCCCACATTCATAAGCAAATGTCTCTTCTTTATTTTGTTTTTTATCATATCTTGGAAGTTCAAGATATGCAATCACAATAACTGGATTCTTTTCTTCTTCTTTCTTTGTTGCAAGAAGAAGTCCATTCTTCTCAGTAATTCCTGTAACAATAGCGTTCATGAATACTTTCTTATCAGAGGCATCACCTTTCTTTGAGACTCCCTTCTTATTAGCTTGTGCTGGCATTTTAATTCTTCTGATCTAATTAAAGTCAAGTTCTTTTTCTATTCTAGGGTTTTTGTTTATTATTTTTATTTTCTTTTATTAATTCTTTAATAATTCTTTTTAACTTTATCTTATTTTTTTTTTTTTTCATTTAATTTGAAATTTAAAGTTTTCTTTCTATTATCTTTATTCATTTTTATTATTGTTTATTACTTCTTTTAGTTCTATTCAATGAGTAAGGAACTTATCTTTGTTTATTTCTTTTAATCATCATTTATTAACTGATTTATTCCATTTTTTAAATCCATAAAAAAATTTCTCAATCATTCCATCATGAATTTTTTTTTTACCATTTGTATTTCTTTTTCTATTACTATTTTCTTTTTATTTAAACTTAACAAATTACTACAATATAATTTTTTAATAGTTATTAAAACAAATGTATTGATATTAATTCAAAAAAATCTAAAACACAAAAACATGTTATGGCGTCTTTGTTTAATTAAATTCCTTTTCAAATAGGCAAAAAGATATCACCATTTAAAAAAATTGGTTTATAATTTTAATTTATTAATGTGTATCATTAAAAGTCTCTAAACTCATTTAAATTATTTGTTGAAATAATCAAAAAATACCTTTTTATTATATATATAGTATTTATTTTATTTACTATTCCAACTTATTTTAACAAAAAATACAAATTCAATTCATTTTTTTATTATCCTTTTTTTTTATAATTTAATTACATTCATAAAATGGTTTTTTATTTTTATTTATTATTACTTCAACTTTTACTTTTTTAATATTCTTTTTAGTTTTAGTTAGTATGGAATAATTCTTTACCTCAAGACTTATTTGGTTTATTTATTAACTCAGCCTATAACAGAAGTTAATTTGTTTTTCCTTTCAAACTAATAACTAAGAATTTCTTTTTAACTAATCCTTTTGTACTGAATGAGTAATTAAGTTTTTATTGTTAAACCAACTAAATATTCTTTACCACAATTTTTACCAAATACAAAGAAGATTATATAAGAAGAATAGGGAATGTTATTAATTAATAAAAAAATAATAATAAAAAAATAATAATAAAAAATAAAAAACAAATTCTATAAATAAATAGTAAAAAGAAGTAGATGAATAGAATTTAACAGAATTTCATTGATAAAAATAGAATAGTGAACTGAGAATAAAAGAAAAGAGATGGCTGAAGCAGAAAAGCAACGAGATTTAGATGAGACATCAAAAGAGTTAATTGAAAAGGCAATAGCTGTACCTCAAGAGAATCGAACAAAAGTAGATAATTTATATTTTGATGTTGCTGTTGGATTCAAAGAAGGACAGCCATTAGTGTATAGATTGATTTGGATTTGTTTTGTTGAAAGGAAATTACGATTAGTTCGACATAGAAAGATTAAAGAAGAGTATGGATTATATACAATCAACTATGTTTCAAAATATGAACTAAACAAAATCAAATTAATTATTGGGGAAAATTTTGTTGTTATTATTCAACCACAATCATTAGATGATTTAAATGCATTATTTAAGGTATTAAGAACAGTTACATTAAATCATAATATTCCAATAACAAAAGAAGAGTATTTATTAGATGTTTGTTTTTATATGAAACTATTTAAAGATAAGAATTAAGAAAATAAAATAGAAAATTGATTATTTAGACATTAAATTTAAAAAAAACATTTATGGTTAAAAAAAGAGGAAAAACATTTTGGAATAAAAGAGTTCTTGATATTTATAATGGTGCTATTTATTTATATGAAAATAATATTAAAGATATTCCATTAACCATTTTACCAATTAACGATTCAGTTACAATAAAAAAACAATCTAAAGGAATATTAGAATTTGTTTCATTAATTCGTGATTTAGTAATTAAATTTGAGAATGATAATGAACGAGATGAAGCAGCAAAATTATGTAAATATTGTTGTCAATATTCTATTACACCATATAATACACCAATAAAAGATTTCTTCTGTGGAAATTTAAATGATTTAATTGCAGTATGCAGAGAATTATGTTTAAAGAATTATCTTTATCCAGAAGAAGGAGATCAATACTTTCCAGTTCTTTGTGAAATATTAAAATCAACAACAAAGAAAAGATATGCTACTATGACTGAAAAAAGAGCAATGACAACAAGAACAGATGATGCATCAGTGTCTGTTACTGAAAATAAAAAACATCAATCAACACAAATTGACGATGGAGAAGAATTAGCTACTATAGCTGAAAAAGAAGATCCTAAACAATATTTTACTAACTTTGTATCAATTGGTAAAGGAGGGTTTGGTGAAGTATTTGTTGTTACAAGAAAAGATGATGGTAAACAAGTTGCATTGAAAATATTAAAACATGGAGCAAATGAAAGATTTAGTAAAATAGGAATAGAAGTAGCACGACTATATCATTGGAAACACCCTAATATTGTTGGATTTGAAGGGTGTTGGATATTTGATAATAGGGTGTATATTGGAATGGAATATTGTTCACAAGGAACATTAAAATCATTATTAAAAACAAAACAACGATTTAATGAACCTGATACAGCTTTCTTAGTAAGAGAAACATTAAGAGCACTACAATATATTCATGAATATGGATTTATTCACAGAGATATTAAAACAGCAAATATCATGCTTTCAGCTACACATGCAGTTAAAGTTATTGATTTTGGACTTGTTGTTCGTGCTTCAAATAATCCATCAAATAGAGCAGGGTCAAAAGCTTATATGGCACCAGAAGTTATTAAACAAGAACCATATGATTGTAGAGTTGATATATGGAGTGTTGGATGTGTAGCACAAGAATTAATTGAAGGAAATCCACCATATAAAGAAGTAGGATTAGTTAAAGGTACATTTAAAACGGCAACCATTGGAGCAATGGGGTTAAGAAATCCAACTAAAGTTTCTAAAGAGTTTAAGGATTTCATTGAAAAATGTTTTGTCTTTGACTTTAAAAAACGACCTCAATGTGAAGAATTATTAAAAGTTTGTTTATTATTTTGCTTATATGTTGATCAATGATATTATACATTTTCATTCAAGTTTTATTTGATTTTTAATATTCAATTAATTAACAAAGAAATATAAAAGAAGAAAATTCTTTACTCATTTTTATAGATGCCATTTTTTGAATTAGCTGAATCATCAATATTGAAAAAACAAGCTAAAACCGATCCAATTGAATAGATTGTAATTCATTATTCTGTATGAAATAAACCACTTTTGATAATGATATTATTTTTATTTTGTAATAAAATAGAATCATTTAAGCAATTATATTAACACAAAGATAAAGAGAGATAAGAAGATTATTATTATGCAAATTGAAATAAATGAGGTTTTAAAATTGAACTTTGTGTTTCTTTGGTATATTTAGAACTACCAAAATACTCAAGAAATGTTAAAATATTAACATTTGAAGAGGAACTTGAAACAAGTTAATTAAAAGACATTCTCAGTAAATACTCTTAAGAAGTCTCACAATGTTTCTATTAATTTACAGCATTAATCATATGAAGAATATCTTTAACAGGAATGTACATTATAACAATAATCTTAATAATTGTTTTATCAAATATGGATATGTAATATGATGTAATATAATATAGTTTATTTCATTCTTAACAATGAAACAAAATGGTATACTTAATAACATTAAGACAATATAGTAGAATGGACAATTATAATATTCCATTATTAAATCATAAAGTTGATAAAGGAAGGAATTATTAATATTAATGTATTTCAATCTGACTGATTGACTTTAAAAAGAAAGAAAATAAATGCAATGAAATATTTCTTCTTTTAGGTAAAATGAAATAGTCTTAACAATCAGAAAATATCAACAAATCTTTTAATGAATCAAATAAGTTTGTTTTGATAGTTTAATATTTAATATTAATTCATACAATGTATTTTACTATGAACCAATTAATTATAATGAATGTGAATAACATAACTCTTTTTCATCTTTAATAAATAATAATAATTTCATTTTAAATAAAGATTAGTTATTGTAATTCTTAAATAAACATGTGAATTAACGTTAGTTACAATATAAAACACTTCTTATCTTTAGTAGACTGATTTTCTTGTTTACCTCTTACTTTCAAAATTTGTTTTGCTAGTGAAATGAATGCATGTTCAATATTAATATTTGACTTAGCAGATGTTTCAAGAAATCCAACTGCACCTTTTTGTTTAGCATATTCTAAAGCATCTTCTTGAGTAACTTCTCGTTCTTCTTTAAGATCAATTTTATTACCAATTAACATCCAAGGGACTGTAACGTCTCTTATTCTTAATAACATCTCAACTGTGCTTTGACATTCAACAAATGATTGTTTAGAAATAATAGAATAAAGTATTAAAAACCCATTTCCTACTACCATATATTGTTGTTTAACACTTACAAACTCATCTTGACCAGCAGTATCTAATATATCTAAACAAACATCAATCCCATCTAGATTTCTAGTTGTTCTAAAACAATCTTCAATTGTAGGATCATATTGTTGTTGAAAAACATGGTTTACAAGACGAATGGTTACAGCTGTTTTACCGACACAAGGAGGACCTAATACAACAATCTTAACTGATGGCATTTTGTGAATAAGTAATTAACTATTTTAAGAGAACTTGAAAAACATTTCATAAAGAAAAAAGAAAAAAAAAAGAAGAAGATTAAAAACAAAAAAAGAAAAAAAAAAAGAAGTTGAAAAGTCAACAAACAATGACGATTGAAGAGATAGAGAAAGAATTATCTTATTATAAGTCATATCATGAAATTACAAATGAAAGTTTTAAAATGATTTGTCCTAATGAAATAAGTTATAAAAACTTTGCAATTAAATATTATTGTAAGAATCAATTTAAATATAATATTAAAATTGGTAAAATTTGTCAATTAAATGAAGAGAAGTATTATAATAAATTAATGGAATATAGTCTTCAAAAGATGATGCCATATCCATATCATTTAATTGATATTGGATTTTTTAATTCAATAAACCATTCTGATAAACTTAACCCACCAAAATATTATGCTCAATTAATTAAAAAATTATTAAATGAAGGACTTCCATTTGATAGATTACCAGCATTTACAGCTCGTGATGTTTTTAGGTTTCTTGGTGTTTCGAGGAATCAATTTACTGAAATAGCAAATAGATATAAGTCAGAAAAAAGAAAAGTTTGTTTTATTTTATTTGAGTTGGGTTTAAAATGAAAATAAAGATAAATACGAGGAATTAATAAATAATTAATCATTAGTTATTGTCAAGAAAATTTCCACTTAATTTTGAAGTGAAACAACCAAGTTTTGTTATTTCTTTTTAATATTAGAAGAGAATAATTATTTGAAATAAACTAATTCTTGAAATAGATTGTCAGCCATGGTGGATAATAAGAACATATTCAAATAATAATGAAGGAAAATTAACTACTACTGAAAAATCTATAAAAGAATGTTTAGATAAAGAAATATATTTATCAAATGTATTTATTATTATTCCAGTTGAAGAAAAAGATTCATTTATACCAATTATTCATGATAATATTATTATTACAAGAACAACAAAAATGGAATATATTTATTATCGTATTTTATTACTCATAGATGATAGACTTACTATTAAAGATCTTATGTCAATTCTTATTGATCCAAACGATCCTTTAATATTACAAAAGAAGGAAGAAATTATTAAAGCAATATCTTATTTAGTTCGTCTTAATAGATTAAATAAAGTTGAAATTAGAGATATTCAATGTAATGGAATAATACCAACACCTAGAATAAACCAACAAACAAAGAAAAGAGTTTGTTTTATTGTAGATGAAGCAATAGTTTCTACTTTAATGACTGGAATTACCAAGACAGATGATATTAAAAGAATTGTAGTTCATCTTTTTGAAACAGGAAGACTTACTAATGATCAAGTCTATGCACTTATATGTCTTATTGAACTTCTTAAAACACAACCATGTGCAAAAGATTCAAGAGCACATTATAAAAAATTTTTTAATGTTGCTAATTCATTAGTAAATATAATAAAATCATTACAACAATTAATTTGTAATGAAGAAGTATTTGGATTATGTGATGGAATTGAAATAATAAAAATGGAATGTTTAAAATATTTAACTGAAAAAGAAAAAGAAAATTATAGAATGAAATATACAAGTGCATTAATTGGTTCTAATAGTAAAATTATATCATGTCAACACACTCCATTCTGTCCTCAATTAATACCACATTCTGTTTTTTCTAGTTATTTATTTACAATATTTTTAAATTATAGTTATAATAGTGGAATTTCTACTTTAATTCTTCCTAAAGGATCATTTCTTCAATCACTTCCAAATCAATTTCATCAATTTAATTTCATTCTTTCAACTACTTTTACACATCGTCAAGATATTGTTTCTACTTCAAATGCATTACTTTTTTTAAATGAAACATTAAAATCACAACCAATTATTATTCATGGTTTACAATTTAATAAACCTCATTATGAAAATATTATTTTCCCTATTGAATTTTCACAAAGTCCATTAAAAAAACATCCTATTATTCAAAAATTATCATCAGACCTTACTTTATCAAAGTTTGTTGGAAAAATAGTTTTAATTAATACAACAGAAAATGACTTTGATCTTAATAAATTTGATAATTGGGAATTCTTCGATATTGTTTTTGGTATTCCAATGGATTGTTATGATGAAAATCAACAATGTGTCAATGCTTTACCATCACTTTTAATTGAAAATAGTAAGGAAGAAATGTGGGAGACTTCTTCTGATATTGTGCAAGTATTCTTTCAATTTCTTTCTAAAAATGGATTTGATTATAATTCATTGAACAATCAGTACATTTTGAAAGAAGACATATTATTATATCCTTCTCAACCTATTCTTTTTGAAAAAAAAAACAATTAATTAAATAATTTATCATATATTCTTCTTATATTTTTAATATCTTCTTTGTAACAGAGATTAGTATTGAATTGGTTATTTCTAGTAATGAATAGAACTTAACAATAAGTTAATAACGATAATACAGGAATGATGACTTTCAACTAACAAACAGTGATTTGATTTATGTCTAATTATTAAATAAAACAATAATAATGATATTGAAGTGGATGAAAATGAACAAACAAATGAAGAACATTTAAATATCCTTTAAGTAGTTAATGAGATGAAAATGCTTTAATTAATGAATAGTGATAAAAGATAAACATGAACAAATTCTTATGACTATCATTTATTCATGAATCAATAACTTTTGTTGATGGTTCACATTTTATTAATTAATTCAAATAAAAGTTATATCTTTGTTCTTCATTCTTTATCTTCATAAATTAATTGTTGTTTTGTCTGTTTGTTAATTAAATATTCTATCATTTATCAATTTCATTTCATTGTAATAAGAAAAACAATAAAATGAATGTAAATGGTAGTATTTCATAAAAAGATAGTCAGACACCCTAACATCACCTCTTGAACCATCTTTAGAAATTTCTTTCTTTAGATTGTTTCAAGCCGTTCATTGTACATTTGTTTCCAACTGTTTATCTCCCGTTGGTGTTGTTGGTTATTTAGTCTTCATCCTATTGTCTTGTTGTTATTTTTAAGACGGATAATGGATTGACTGTACTATAGAAATGATCCTAAGAGTACGGTCTATTTCTTTTTTCTCCTTCTTCTTTTCTTGATTCTCTCTCTATTTCTTTATTAATTATGACTTATATTTAGGGTTTTTACTATATTTCTAATTTATTTTAATTATTCTTTTAATTATTTTTTTTGTTTCATATATCCTTTTCATTATCTTATTGTTCATCTCTATCATTTCTTTTATGAGTCATACTTGCTTATGACATGACTGTTGGTTGTACGAAGGATTATAGGAAAACAATATTTTACACAACAAATATTCATTTATTATTATTGTGTGTATTAATTCAACAAATAAGGTAGTAAATAATTTTCTTATTTATTACAAATGTTTAATTCAATTATCATTCATTGTTATTATTTATTTTTAATTTGACTCAATCATTTTTATATAATTATTATTTGATTGAAACTGACTTTATATACAATTATATTTTGTATTTTATTTATAAATGAATCACATTACAATGTTAATTTAGTATCTTTTGATTTATTTTCATTGTTCTTATTTCAATAAACATTATATTAAATTATAAAGAATCTTAAAAAAAAATAAATAATAATATCCTTCACTTTAATATTTCTTTTAATGATAACATAAAACTAATACAGTTAATGAAAAGAAATTAATTGACATTGTTACTATTAAAATTGATTGTCTTTAGTACCATTTTATTAGCTTCCCTATAATTTATCTATTTATTTTCTTCTTTCAAGAATAAATAATGTTCAAAAATAACTTAGATTATATAATTAATTTTATAATGATTGTTTATTATCATTAACAAATGAAAGTAATAAAACATATCATTTAAATCAATTATACCAACTCCAAAGTATATATGAAATCAATTAATTGTAAATAGACAATGGAATGAGATAATCTATATCTCATATTAAATAAATAAAACTCATTAATTGAAAATAATAAACTCTTTCTATTCAAGTAATACTTATAAAAATTAATCAACAAATGAATTAATTGTCTTTAGCCATATCAGATGAAACAGAACTGTCATTAATCTCATCATTAATTTCACTTTTACTCATTGATGATTTACATTCTATTGAAGAAATATCTTTAGATTTTGTATTAGTTTTTGTAGAACTAGAATTATTTTTGTTATTAGAATCTGATTTTGATTTATCAGAAGTCTTTTTATAAATAGATTCCAATGCTGATTCTAATTCTTTGAAAGATGGTCTTTCTGATGGTACATGGCTCCAAGCCCATTCGATTATTTCTTTGAGAATACAATCATTACTAATACAAAGTCTTTTTCCAGCACCTACAAATCTTAATATTGATTCTGAATCAGGGAATTTCATTGGATCATATGGATCTCTTCCTAACCAAATTTCTAACATACAAATAGCAAATGAATATACATCTGATTTTAATGTCATTTGATCTTTTCTTGTGATTTCTGGTGCCATATATACAGGTGTACCAATATTTTGTAAAGCAATAGTATTTGATGATTCAATAAATGAACGAGAAGTACCAAAATCAGTAACTTTAGCAGTAATAGGATCTGATGGATTTTTAGAATAAACCAAAACATTATCAGTTTTTAAATCACGATGAAGAATATCATTTTGATGTAAATATTCCATACCACGTGCTATATCTTGACAGAATCTAATTTTTAATAAATCACTCATTGAATTTGTTTTCATGAATTTTCTTAATGATCCTAATGGACAAAATTCGGTTACAAGACATAATGTATCAGCAGTTGCTACACTTCCAATGAAATTTACAATATATGGACAACGAATACGTTCCATCATTTCTGCTTCTTGCATGAAATTAGGTAATAATTCAGCTAATCCAACTAAATCAGTTTTCATTACTTTAACTGCAACATCAACTCTTCTCCATTCAGCACGATAAACAATACCAAATGTACCACCACCAATAGGTGGATGTTGTAAATGAATTTCTTCATAATCTAATTTAGTAGAAAGAGCAGATTCAACTTGAAGATTTAAATAAACATGGAATTTAGATATTTTTGTTTTACCTTTTTTCTTTTTTGCATCTGAGTCATGAGATGATCCTGATTTACCACTTCCTGATGGAGTTGATTTTGAATGATGAGATTTTTTGATTGAATTTGAACCATTTGTTCCTGAAGATTGAGAATTTCCTTCACCTTCACTATTTTGACTTGATTGTGAACAATGTGCAATTAATTCAGGATTATCTTTTTTAATATCTTTTAATACATTTTGAAGTTGACCATAACGTATTGTAATAGGAACTTTCTCATTTAATACAGTCGTACATTTTGCCATGAATGAGATTGTTAGTACAACACTCTCCTTTGGCTTAATTCTTCCAGTGAATGGTTTACACATAATTTCATATTTTGTATAATCACCAGAATGGAATGTAAAATGCATTGGATATTTCCAATTGTTTGTTAAAATAAGAGTACAGTCAATAGGGTCATTAATTTCAGGTCTTATATCACCAAAATCAATTGTATTAGTTGAGAAAGAGAAATAAGGATTTTCTTGTTTTAAATCAATGTATTGTGAATTTGTTTTATCAAATGGAATGATTGTATTTTCAAAGATGAATAGATTCTCATCATCAATATCTTGTTTGATTTTTCTAGTTAATCTAATATGTAATATTAAGAAGAGAATCATCACAAATATGAAATAAAGAATATAAACTATACTTCCTATTCCCCAAAAAAAGAAATTATTAAGTGCTTTTGATATATTTTTACAATCGGCATTATTCTGTGAATACCATCCTGGTTGACATTCACATTCAATACAACCATTTCCTCCATCACATTCTTCTCCTTTATCCCATTGTTTATTTCCACATGTAGCAAGAATACAACCAGCTCTAGCTTTTGCATATTTTTTTGTTCCATTAACACAAACACAATGATCACATCCATATCCTCCATCACATTCTTCATAATCATCAACTTGTCCATTACCACATGTTGGAACTGCACACTTTACTACACCATCAATTTCCATTGGTTGTGTTCCATATCGACATGCACATGCAATAGTACATTGACTGTCATCATATCCTTCCACCGAAGGATCACACTCTTCTCCTTCATCAATTTTTCCATTTCCACATAATGTACACCCACCGTCAACAAGAACATATCCATCGACACATTCACATTGTCCAGTACTAATAGAACAAATACCATGTTCACCACAGTCTTTATGACAAGTTGTTTTAATTGTTAAATTAATTGTTGCGGCATATTCTTCATTTATTTCAAGAAATAGAAAATATATATGTTCTTTGTCTATTTTCTGAATTAGTCTAGCAAGACGAGAGTCACCTCCACATCCTGATGTTCTTGTTGCAAGACACTTTGCTGGTGCAGTACTACAATCAATTGGAGAAAGATCTGTTGCATTATCTTCTAATTTATAATCACTTAATTTTACTTCAATAAGATCAATAGCAACATCAAAAGCACCAGACTCACAAGTAGAAATATCTATTGTTAGATCACTTCCAATTATCTTGAACCAAAATCCTTTTGTAGTATCTTGATTACAAAGATTTTTTGATATCATAGCCTTTTCTAATTCTAATATACTACTGTATCCTTCTCTGTCTGAGATTAAAATCATAGGAACACTGCGATAATTAGTAGAGCAAGCATGGTTCATATCAGATATATAAAAGGTAAATTCAGGAATTGTCTTAGACGCATATTTGGAATGAATAAATAAATAATAAGGAATATCTTTTCTTAAAATAACTGAGACTCTTGGAGACAAAACATATTCTGATAACCCTCCATTTCTATGTAGACATTCCGGATCTTTCTTTGAATCAACTGAGTCAAGGCAGTTTCTAATAATAACAAATTCAAGGTCTGTTCCAATTTTACGTTCTTGCAAATTTTGAGAATTAATATCATCTATTGAATATTGTTTATCTAACCCTATAACTACCTCTGTAAGTTCTTCAGATGTGATTTCAACCCATACACCATATGTATATGGACGACTCGGATCTATATATCTAGAGCAATGCGTTAATTGGAGTCTTCTTTTTGAAACAGGTAATTCAGGTACTTTCATTGTATAAGTAACTGTTTGTGAATCATTTCTTTTTTTTACAAGAACCTTAAACGGATTATATGTCAACCCAAGTTCACGTGATAATTGTTCTGATTCATTAATGAAACTTCTACAACTTTGAATAGTTGAGACATCATATTTTGAACAATTTCCTTCTCCATACCACATATATCCTGGCTGACATTCAGTACAATCTTTTTTGTACCTTTTGGTGTCACATGAACTACACTTATCAGGTTTATAGCATCCTGATAAACATCCATCTCCATACATACAAGACATAATACAATTTCCATTACCATCAGATGAGTATCCTTTTGCACATTGACAGTCACTCCCACATCCCTTTATACCATCGCATTCTTCAGAAAATGAGTCCCAAACACCATCTCCACATACTGAAATAATTTGATATTCTTTCTTACTAACTTCTTCTGCATTTATACCAACAAATATTATGAATAAACATAGTATCATTACCATCATTCAATATGGTTCCAATAAATTTGAGATTCCAAAAACTCCTCAAAAATTTCATTCGTTCAAAAATAGTATTTCGCATTTAACAAGAATAGAACCTTCTTTTTTTATTGAATGGAATAAACAATCTTTTCTAATCCTTTCCTGTTATTTTTTTTCGTTTTCTTTATTTTTATATTTACATTCATTTACTGTAAATATAATTAATGTCTATTTGAAAGCAAAGTGTCTCAAATTGTAATGATAATTAAATTAATGGACAAGTTGGTTTGATATTACTTCTTTAAATCACCTTTTAGTATAACAGAAAAAGTTTAAACCTATTTTTATGAGTCTTGAGTATTAAATAGAACTGTTTATATTTCTCATATCAGTATAAAAACCATTAATAAAAAGAAGTACATCATATAAGAAAACAAGGTGGTTCTAGAGGAATTGTTTTACGCAAAGGATGTGTCTATTAAAACAAATAAAAAAAAAATGTTTTGTATAATAAAAATTGAGTTGTTCATAAATGGAGTTAATTAATCGACAGATTGTTGAAACCAAATAAAAAAATGTTTTCATTTTTCTATGACATAATAAATGGTTATGAAATCCACAAAGTACGATATTTTATTAGTATTTATGAATTTTTATTTTAAATAAAATTAATAGAATAATTGCTAAGCACTAATTTTCTTCTAAATTTAGAATTACCTTTATATTGTTAGAGTTATTGTCTCAAATCATTTTCAGACAATCCATACAAATGAAACAATATACTAAATCTAATAATAGGCATATAATCCAAAAATATCACTTAAAATTGTATATAAATTAGAATCTTTTCATACGAAATTTAATTATTTTTGTGTAATTAACTCCAGCATTTTTTTAGACTCATTTAGGCAAGGTTTTATTTAATTTTTTAAGAAATTATGTTTTTTAGTCTTAAAAAATTTTATGGAAATAATTCATTAAACAAATAAACAATTATAATGACTTTGTTTGTTTATGAAAATATTTATTGGACAACGTTAAATTAACTCTATAATATTTTTTATATACTCTCAATAAACAAATTATCTCCTAAAATCTTTATGAAGAGTATTGATGAGTTATATGATATTTGCTTACTAAATAACATGTGAAATACTTACATGTTAAGTGAATTTAATGTTACTGATTTATACATAAGAAATTTTAACTTTTCAATTGTAATAAGAAAACTTTTTTTTTCAAAACCTGAAAATGTCAATTATAAAGATATAATTAACAATATAACATTAAGTCTACCTTCCTTTAAAAAAAAATAAGATAACAATGTTTTTATAAAGAATATAAAAGGTAGTAACATATGTTTCTGTAAACAACTTAAGAAACCGATATTTGGGAGTTTAAGTTGGGTAGTAGATACAACTAACACATGTTAGTAGGCTGTTATAAATCATAAAGAATTAAAACAATAAAATGAAAGAGAGTTAATTCGCTACTACGTATAAAATAAATAAAAATATATTTGTTATAAAAAAATAAAAATGAGTTAATAGAGAACAAAAAATGTATTTAGTATTAACTAGTATAGACACCATCTAAATCATTTGCCTCTTCAGGAAGAATTGGATTGTTTGAATTAAATGAATGATATTGGTCAAATTCATTTACAATATCACCAAATTTTTCACAATGAATTCCATTATAAACTAACATATCTTCAGTATAACATAACATAATTGTGTCAGTAGAAGTTTGAACAGCATTCATGAAGAATCCAGTAACAAGAAATCCAATAATCATTGAAATAATAAATGCAATAATAGAATGAACCATACTTCTAAATATAATCATCATAATTAATGACCCAATACATCCACTAATAATACCTGAAACTAAAGTAAGTCCAAAAATGACAGATCCCATTATAGTATCTTCCATAATTGCCATAGTAATGTTATCTTTAATTAAACTACATGCTGTTTTAGCTGATTGAATGAATGAAGTTCTGTGCATACCAACTATAACATAAGTCATTCTATTGATGTATTGGAGAATATCTTCAATAAGTCTAAGAATACAATCTAAACAACAATGAATAAGACAAGTAAATGAACTTTTATTATCATCATCTTCTTCTTGATTTGTTATTTCATATAAAAATCTAAGAAATTGAACAATAGATAATAATAATGATCCTAAAACTATTGAACCAAATGATTTTGTAGTTGAATGAATAAGTGATTCAGTAAAATCTCCACCTATTTCATTATTATTTAAATAATGATGAGCAATCACACTTGATGAACATACAGTAAATATTCCATTGACTACATTACCCATCCAATAACACATAAACACTTGAAATAAAAATGTTGGATAAAAAGATGTTGGTGGATAATAATCATTATTTTGAGTTGTTCCACTCAGGTATTGGACTAATAATGAATGACAAATAACAACCAAAATTAAAACACATAATACCATGACTATTGGGACTAAAATGAATAAAATTGATGTGTTGTGTAATAAAGTAAATGTAGAATGTTTCAGTATTTCAATAGTTAATGGTAATTTGCTTCTTGAAAAGAAGATAATTAATGGAGAAATAAAGAAACATAAAGCAAATATTAAAGATATAACAAATGTATATATCCCTTGGTGAATAGTAAATATTGATGCAACTAACATAATTGTACCTGCAATAATTGGTAATACAATACTAAAAGTATAAACACATAACTTTGTATATCTATTCAATAATAAAATAAAACAATATGATAAAATACAACCAGCAAATAAAACAAATGGGATAAATAAATGTATTGGTGGCATTAAATTAATCCAACTTAAATGATCCTTTAACTACTAAATTAATACTATTTTTTATTATAACTTTACTATTAAACAAACTATTGAATAATCTGGAGTTGATTTTAGAGTATTATAAATAGCTAATATAACTGAACAAATGGCTGCTGTATTAAATAAGAAATAAAAGAAAACATCATTCCATTTATTTTCTCGCTTAGGATAAGTAATTTGTGTTTCTGACATACAACAATAAAAAATAAAAAAGAAAAGTTCACTATTGATTTTTAAGATTATTTTAAGAAACTAAATTTAATGTTATATAAAACGTTTTATTATTATTAAAAAATAATTATTTGCTTAAATAAGTAAAAATTAAACCAATAATAAAAAGCAATTAATTAAGTATTAATAGAACTAGCTTCTATTCTTCCTGGCTCAGGGGAGACTAATCCCATCCCTTCGTCTTCTTCTTCTAGTAGCTCTACGGAGTATGTTTGGTTGTGATCTCCGCAGTATTCCATGACATCCATCATGTTTTTAATCACAAGGTTTTTTACTTCTTTTTCGATGTCAATGTCAATTTTTATTTCTTTAATTAATTTATTACTTTCTTTATTCATTAATCCATTGATTGAAATTACTACTGGAATTATTCTGACATCTTTTAATTTTTCTATTTTCATTAGAATATTCTTTAATTCCTTATACTTATTTCTTTTCTTCAAATACACTCAATTAATATTGTGATATTCAACAATAGTCATATCAAATAATAAACCAGTTTGGTTCTTTTTATCTAATACATATATATATATATGGTATTTTGTGATATTGTCATTCATTTTTATGCATTATTTGTTTGTTCAATATCATTGTAATGTCTTTATATTTGAACATTGTTTCATATGGAGGTTTTATATTGAATATTTCCTGTATATTTTCTTATTAATCAATATTATAATGCCAATATTGTCATGTTTCTCTATTTGTGATTTTTTATGACCAATACAAGATAATAGAATGTGTTCTACTGTAGCTATCTTGTCTTTACAAAGTGGGCAGTATTTTAATCTTTCATTTTTCATTATTTTTGCTTTCTTATACCCACAAAATATTGCACCATCTTGCATTTTAGTTAATTGAAGAAATGCATTCTTTTTAATATTGATTGACTTCCATGGTTTCACTGTAGTAGTTTTATCTACTCCTTTTGACTCGAACCATCTTCTGAAGTGTCCACTAATTTGATGACACTTCCATTTTTTGATGTATTGGTCGGTCAATAATTTCTTTATTTCTACTACTACTTCTTTTTCTTTTTGCTTTTCAATCCCTTCATTTATTATTTCTTCTATTTTTGTTTCTGGGATTTTATGAATTATTGTTTTTTAATTCTATTCCACATTCCTTTCTTACTGTACCATCTATCTAATATGTTATTTCTTATTTCACTTTCTCTGGTACAGTAGTACATTAATGTTCTTACTAATCAATAATATATTCGTCCCTTATATTTATTAATCCTTCACCCATTTCTTCTAGAGGGACATACAACCTATCTTTGGAGTTTCACCAATGTATTTTGCCTTTCTTAAATATTTTCTTATCTCCAAATCAATTTTATCTAGGTCAGTTATTTTCCAATTTACAACTGATGCTGAATATCTGAAGATAGGGATTACTTCCGTGTTTATTCTAGTAATATATCTTCTATTACTACTTTCATCAATGTTTATTTCTTCCATCTTCTGATTCATTTTTTCTTTGATGGTTTTACAATTGAAAGTGTCATCAATTTCGTCGGACTGCCATATTCCTAAGTATTTATACAAGTCCTCACCTTCAATTACGGGGATGTTTTGCATTCCATTTGGTATTTCTTTAATGTTTTTTAATACCATTCCTGATTTTTTCTCATTCATTTCAATATGTAACTTATTATTTCTTTAATTTCATTGTGGATTATTCAAATTTCTTCACTACTTTCCGTCATTATTCTCAAATCATCCATATATAATGTGTGATTTGTTTTTGGGAATTTCTCTTCGATGATTTGAGAAATTACATTCATCTGTATGATGAAGAGTAGAGGGGATAAGGAATCACCTTGTAAAATTCCTCTATTTAATTTAATACATCATAGATATTCATTAAATTTATAACCGATGAATATCTTCCATCTAGTCATCATACTTTCAATAATGTCAATGATGACAAACTCATAATTAAAATATTTTAATGATTCAATTACCCATTCGTGGTTTACTGTGTCATATAATTTCTTAATGTCATAATATGACTCATCATATTTTGGGTATTTCTCTTCTTTCTGCTGCTTTAACATATAACTATTAATTATTCCTTCTTTAGCAGCTAAAGATTGTAATTTACACCCCAGTTGATTTTTACTAATTTTAAATGATTCACTATTCATATTAAGTCTAATGTGAATCTTTTCTTTTAATATGGAGGTAAATACTTTCATAATTACATTTGTACAACTGATATGACGATAATTAGTGACATCATTCCTATCAATTTGTGGATTAATAAAGTTCTTCCACTTACCATGTCTAATGGGATGTTTTCAGGGAAGTTCAACCATTCGTTAAAGATATTGAGAATGATTTCTCTTGATGATGACATCCTTTTCCAATAATACAAATATATAATGTCTATTCCTGGTGCTTTCCAGTTACTTATTTTCATTATACTTAAATTTAATTCATTTATTGTTATTATGACACTATCATAATTTCTATATCTTTCATTCAACAAGGTGATTTGTTTTATTTTCCAATTTTCTTTATTTAATATCACCTGTGTTTCATATAACGATTTCCAATATTCTAAAGTAATATTGTTATTTGGGTATATTTCATTCTTTCTTCATTATTCTAATTTTCTTGTTAGAATCAAACATGATTTTATTTGTATTGATTCTGATTATTTCATTTTTATTAAATTTAATTTTTTCTTTGATCATTGTCATCATATATTTTAGGTACTTTATTCTTTCTAGTGCTTTAACTTTTATTCCTTCTTCATCATTTTCTTTTAATTTCATGATGCACTTTATTCTGTACCATTTCCCTTGACCAAATCTTCTAGTCTATTAATTTTCTTTAGGATTTCTTTTATTTCATCAAATTTATCTCCTATTATTTTATTTTGGAGATAGAGGTGCATAACCATTGAAATCCTCTTCATATCATCTTGCAGATCCTGCATTCTGCTTCCTGACCATACCCATCTATTATTAATTTCCATTATTAATTCGTCAGCTTCTTTTCTTTTCCAGTAGTAATTAATGTTTGAACATTTTTCTACTTTCATTTCTTTTATTTTATTGATGAGAGTGTTAAGGTATTCTTCATCAATTTGAGTATAGTTATTCTTTAATATGATGTTTTTTATTATTGAATTACACTCTACTCTTCCTTCTATTATATCTTTTACTTTCACTTTAATGTACCGTTTAATGCTTTCTTTTATTTTATGTGATATTTTAATATAATTAATATATTCTTTTTCATTATTGACATTGATATTTATTGCTTTTATTATATTTTCTATTTGTTCCCATCTTAATTTCTTATATAATTTCTTATTCAACCAATCAATTCAAAACAATACATCACTTCAATTAAAAATTTATTTCTTTGTTTTGTTGTATTTCTTCTTGTATTTCTTTGTATTTTGTTTGTTATTTCTTATTCTTGTAATTTTACATCTATCATTCATTTCTTTATTTGTGTTTTGTTTTTAATTTCTTCATTTGTTTTAATGTCTTTTTCTTCATTGTCTTTTGTTTTTTCTTTAATTTCTTCTTTGATTCTTTCATTTATCTTTTTCTTTTTGATTGAATATACTTCTTGAAGAATATCATATCATCTTTTTCTTTTACCTTCATACTTTTTGAGTATTTCTTCATATTCTCCTTTTCCCATTTACTTGTTATTCCTTTTATTCTTTCTTGTATCTCTTTTATTGTTAACCATCTATGTCTATTATTTGTATGTTCATTATTATTCCAGTATTTATCCTGTTTCTTATTTATTGTTCTTTGTCTTTGTTGTTTTTTAAACCATTTTCTCTTGGTATTTCTTTTATTATAATTGTAATATCTTTTATTGTTGTTATTGGTATTTAACTTTGTATTTCTATGTCTTGTTTGGTTTTCTTTACAAGACGACAAGGCATTACTCCATAACAATGGCAATAAAATTTATTGTATTTCCTGCATTGGAAAAGGATCTGAATTAAAAAGAAGAAAATAAATAAGAAAGAATGAATCATTGTTGTATTTTCAAATTAATTAATAATAAATATTACTAAAGTAATGAAATGAATATTAATGAGAATATTTTAATTTAAATAAAATGTAATAAAATAATGACAAATAATCAATATTTCAATAAATAAAATATTATTTAACATTCTTATTTCTTACATTAATTAATTATTTCATTGATTATTCATTTTATTTAAATTGTGATTGTTTATTTAAAGCATAAACAATCATAACTTATATTAACTTATTCAAAATAAATTTAAATAAAAATTCATTTAATTTATTTAATGTTTTTAAATTACTTCATTAAATTGTATTGTATAAATATAACCTTATTGTCTTTTTGACGATGTTTTATCATTATACATACTTATTATCTTTTCAATTATTTATTCTTTATGATGAATAGTTCTGATAAATTATTTTCTAGTTCTTCTTAGTCAATAAATTCAATATATTCTTTTACCAATACAAGCATTTTTAGTAAGTTTGTTTTCTATCTATTTCTTTCACTTCTTTTCTTGTTCTTGTTATTTTTTATAAAGAATAATTTATTTAGTCTAAGTTCTTTCAACTTCTCAATCATTATAACTAATTTCTTCTATGTATTCATTCTTTTATTTTCTGTTCATTATTTTTCATTTGTTTGTTTATTCTTTTATTATTTAATGGTTCTATCTTTTTTTCTTCAGTAATACTATGTTAATCAATATCTCTTTGTCATTTTTCTACATTAATTGGTATTAAAGACATTGCAAATATCAGCATCCTTATAATTGTATTTTATCTTTATATATTATCAGAACAAGATGAAATTTTTGATTCATTAAATTACATTGAAAATTTATTATTTTCCAGTTATTCCAGTAAAAAATTCAACAACTTTTTGTGTTATTTATCTACTTTTATTTTATTCTTTTCTTTCATGAACTTCTT
>NW_001915067.1:0-12599 GCF_000208925.1 Entamoeba histolytica HM-1:IMSS
TTTCTTTCCATTTGATTCTATTTTCTTTACTCTTGCTGTTATTTTATTTAGTTCATCTTTTATCATTTGTCATTTCTTGTTTATTCATGTTTGTTGTATATTTTATTATTCTTTATTCTTTATTTTATGTTGTGTTATTCTTATTTATCTTTCTTATTATGTTTTGTTTATTATTGTTTAAATAGAAAATAAGAATAAGAATAAAATAAATAATAAGAAATAATAACATAAATATGTTGATGTATTTTATCATTTCTTTATTTGTTTATTCTTATTTCTATTATCTTATTCATTTGATTCATAATGAATTAATTAATGAAATAATACAAATAAATTGTTTATTCATTTTATCTTATTTCTATTTCATTCTTATTTCTTTTATTATTTATTAAAAACACTATCATTGGGTGTGAATATTTCAAATGAAATAAAATAAATCAACATTGAATTATGTCCATTTTTAATTTACCATTTCATTCATTGGCAGATGAATGAAATGGCTGTTCATATTCTTCATTGATTTGTTTTTATTCTTTTTTAGTTCATTTTCAATTAATCAAGATTGAATCATTTCATTTCAATTACTATGATTCGTTTTGTTGTGAAACGATTTGGCCATTCTTTTCCACAAAGTGCATTTGATATTCCTTCATATTCAAATGAATATTGCTCACACCATGATTCTGTTTTATTATTTTCTTTATAAACATAAATATCACAAAAATATCCACCTAATCCAAATGCAAACAACCAATCATACGATTGATTGTCTAACCAAAATGCATGTTGTGGTTGTTTAATATCAAATTTCATCATTCCTTTCATTCTTCCATTTGATTCTAATGAAAATACAAATGATTTTGAATCATTTATATAACCATCAACTTCATCAATTTTCTCATTAACATATCCTCCAAATTTATTTCCTTCTTCATCTTCAATAATAATTATTATATGTTCTTTATTCATTATTCTTTGATCAAATACTGATGTATTTTTATTCCAATCATCAATATCTGAATCAAATAGTATATTTCCTACTTTTCTATTTGTCCATTTTTCTATTTGATGAATTTCTTCTTTTCTTTTTCTTTCTTCTTCTTGTCTTTTTCTTTCTTCTTCTTGTCTTTTTCTTTCTTCTTCTTTTCTTTTTCTTTCTTCTTGTTTCTTTTCAATCTCACTCTTAATTTTTTTAAACCTTGCATCTTTTTCTTGGTTTATTTTTTGTAATCTTTCTTTTTCTTTTTCTTCCTCTTGTCTCTTCCTTTCTTCTTCTTGCTCTTTTATCTTCCTCTCGTATTCTTGTATCTTCTTCTCTTGCTCTTGTATCTTTTTGTCTTGTTCTTCTTTTTGTTTCTTTCTTTCTTCTTCTTGCTCTTGTATCTTCCTCTCGTATTCTTGTATCTTCTTCTCTTGCTCTTGTTTCTTTCTTTCCTCTTCTTCCTCTTGTCTTTTTCTTTCCTCTTCTTCCTCTTGTTGTCTTCTCTCTTCTTCTTCTTGCTGTTGTCTTCTCTCTTCTTCTTCTCTCTTCTTTATTTCTAAATAATCACTGTAATACTTTTCCCATTCTTCTTTCTTCTTATTAAATTCTGCTGTGATTTTATCTGTTTCTTTTGGTTTTCTGAATATTTTGTCTTTCATTTTCATTTCTTCAATTGAAATGATTTTGTCTATTACTTCATTCCGTGATTTACTTAATGTTTTTTCATCATTATTACATTCTTCTATGATTCTTGACATTTGTTTCTTCATTATTTCTATTTGGTTGATTGTTTCTTGACTTTTCTCTATCACTAGTTTTCTTCTTCTTTCTGTTTCATCAATCCTATCAAATATTCCTTCTCCTCTTTTAATAGCTTCTGAATATGTTTCATTATCTTTTATTTTAAATACTTCATTTTTAATACTTTCTAAATAATATTGATAATTCTTAGTAGTATCATTAATTGATTGTTGAATGTTTGGAAGTGTTTCTACTACTTCTTTAATTATTTGATTATTCTTGTTTATTAACTCTTCCATTTTAATTTGATTTGATATTTATAAGTTCAAAATATGGATGTTTAAATAGTTAGTCCACGTTATAAACACATCAAGTCAATCATTATTTTTAGCATTATTCTATTTTTACAAACACTATTTTTATCATTTTTACAATAACAATAATAATATAATAATATTAATAATATAATAATAATAAAATTATAATATTGTTATTTTCTATAATTAGCTTATTTTATTTTTAGTATTTTTTTTTAAAATAACAAAAAAAAAAGAAGAAAAGAAAATTCAATTTTGTTTTATTTTTATTATTTCATCGTTTGTGATTTGAATTTTCATGTTTTATCAACAATAATTTTAATCAAATTAATTTAATAAAGATAATAAATGATAAAGAAATAAAGATAATAAAATAAGAATAAGAAATAAAAGAGAAAAGAAAAGAAATAATTATTATAAATACACATGGAATAAAAGAAATCAAAAGAAAATCAAATAAAAAATAGAATTACATTAAATAACATACTAGAAGAAATAATCATTATTTAAATGGGGAAATACTTGATATGATAAAATATCAATATTTTAAATATTTATTTTTATTTAATGAAGATGAAATAATAAATAATTTAATCATATTTCATCTTTTATTTTGATTATTTAACAACATTATCATCATTCATTCTAATTGATAATTTATGAATAAAAATATAATCATTGTGACTAAATAAAAAAATAAATAATTGTTGAATGGAAATTAAAAATTGTAATAATAAATATATTTTAAAAATATGTAAAATTATTTATTCATTTTTTTATTCAATCATAACATTACAAAATTTATTTTTAATGATGTTTGTATTTCAAACCATTAAACAAAAACAAACTGTTATGTTAAATTGTCGATAAATTTATTCATTTATTTTTAAATATTTTCTATTTCCTTTAATTTAAAAATACATTTGTATGTAAAAATTAAATAAAAACAATATTAATAGAAAATTATCTTAAAATAAAATAATTAAAATAATGTTTATTTAAAATTCGATAAAATATTTTGTTATTTTTCATTTAAATAAAATATATTGTGAAGAATATTTCACAAAAAAAAAAACGAAGAAGTGAAGTTATTTGTTTCAAATGAAAATGAAATGTTTTTTTTAATAATAAATAACTTCAATTCATCAATTTGATAAATAATTATCATGTTTAATTACTTTAAAATAACTATCAATTAACAACAATCACTGAATATTAAATAATTTAAATTACTTATCCTTTGAAATATAAGTAATGGAAAATATATTTTGTAAATTTAAAATGAAGAAGAGTAGTTTGAAAGAAAACAATGATGCAAAATCAGAAACTAAAGAAACAAAATGAACATAAAAAGAATGTGATGAAAGAGATATATTTATTATTGATACACTCATGTTACAAGACAAAGAAAGAATGGAAAAGAATGTATCTGAATAAATAATTGATTATATATAAAAATATAAAAAGAACATCAAAAATTAATAATGTTTTGAATTTCAACTAATGTTTTCATAAAACAATATAACAATGAATAAATAATTTTGAATATATTTTCCAATATCAGCCATTTGGAGATACGTTTGTATCGTGTGAATTAAATGTTATTGTTATATTCATAAAGAAGTTCACGAAGAAAAGAAGAAAACAAAAGTAGATAAATAACAACAAAATTATTGAAATTTTTAATGGAATAACTGGAAATAATCAATTTCCAATGAAATTTTATGAGTCAAAAAGTTCATCTTATTATGATAATACACAAAGATGAAATGAAATTATAAGGATGTTGACAAGGAAAATTATTATTAACATTAATTAATGTCGAAGAAATGCGAAAAGAGACACTGTTCATCATAGTATTACTGAAGAAAAAAGATAAAAAAGAACAAAACATTAAACAAGAAAATAATAACCAAATAAATGAAAATAAAGAAATTACAAAGAAATAAAAGAATAAAATATAGAGAAGAAATTAACTAATGTGATTTGGAAATTGAAAGAACTAAAACTACATAAATCATTCTTCATAAAAAAATCAACAACAACAAGAAAAAAGTGAAAGAAAGAAATAGAATATAAAATTACCAAAATACTTGTGTTTGTAAAAGAAGGTATTGAATTTACTGACTAAGAAGAACTAGAAAATAACATGTCAAACCTATTCATCATAAAGAAGAAACAATCAAAAGGATAATAAATATAAATAATGATTGAACATCTTCAGAAAGACGATATTGTTTTATTTCTACTGTATTTTTGATGAAATAATTAAAAGCATTAAATAAATTAAATGAATTTTTATTTAAATTTATTTTGAATAATTTAATATAAAATATGATAGTTTATATTTTAAATAAACATTAATTTGAATAGAATGAATAATAAATGAAATAATTAATATATGTAAGAAATATGAATGTTAAATAATATTTTATATATTGAAATATTGATTATTTATCATTATTCTTTTTATTTCATTTTATTTAAATTGAATTATTCTCATTAATATTCATTTCATTACTTTATTAATATTTATTATTAATTAATTTGAAAATACAACAAAGAATCATTCTTTCTTATTTATTTGTTATTTATTTGTTTATAGATAGAAGGTGGCAAAAAGAAGATACATTACAGGAGACACCACAAAAAATATAAAACAAATAACCAAAGAAGAAGAAATTCACATCAACCAAGAAATATAAATGATAGAAGAATGAGTGAAAATAGGTATTATCTGTATTGACAGAAATACATGAATAATCACGCTAATCATTACAATAACAATTATAACCATAACTATCACAACATAGATGATACAAATCATTTCACTCATCACTTCATTCATAATCATCGTCATAAACACTTTAATAATAATTTCAATAGAAATAAACAATATCAATATAATAGAAATAAATACCATAATAACACACAAAGAAGGTACAAACAATATCAAAATAAGAAACAAAACAGAAATCAAAGAAAAGAAATGATTGAAATACAAAACCAAGAATATTGGAAAAGACTCTTTGAAGAAGAAATTAAAATATTTACACCACAAGAAGTAGAAGAAATTAAAAATACCAAGATTAAAGAATATACATCATCAACAATATGGAGAAGATGGTATTTTCTTGCACGAGAAAAAAAAAACAAAAATGATTAGAAAGGAAGAAGAAACTATTAGTATGACGATGGAAGAAGATAATAACCAATACAATCTAATTGATATTAATGACAATAAAATATACAATAACTATGTAATGAGTATTGAAAATTGAAGATAAAGATGATAAAGGGTTTAATAAAAAGAAGATTGATGATGAAAAGGAGAAAGAAAAGGAGAAAAAGTAAAAGAATTAGAAAAAGAGAGTGGAGGAGAATATGAAAGAAAATACAAATACAAGTAAAAAAACATACCATTAATATATTAACAAAAGATATTATATCATTAAAGAAGAAGCATGAGAAGGATATAAACAAAAAAAAACCAACGAGTGTGATAAAAGTATTCAAATCCCATGCTGAATCTGAGAGGAAAATGTTTGAAGTAAATAATTTAACACATCAATTAATATTCTTCATGAAAGATAAATTATCTAAATTAGAAAATAAAAGCATACAGGAAGAAAAGAAGAAAATGAGATAAATGACAATATAACAGACTCATCTGGAACACAGATTGTGAATGACCTCTCCCCCAATGTGGTAGTAGCTGATGAAATATCATCAAGTGAAGATGATCTTCCAAAAAAAAGAAAGTTAACGCAGAAATCCATTGAAGAAATGGATATTCAGCATAAGAGGAACACCACATTTGAATTAGACAAGCAAAAAACAATTGAAACAAACAGACAGAGAAGAAGAAATTTTAACACTTTATAAATGTTTTGTTTTGAAATTATTTGAAAGAAAACATAAAATGTCAACAATAATAAGAGTTAATAGAAAGATTAATACATGAATTTAGAATTAAAGTAAATGGTGTTAATGAATATAAAGAAGTAATAAAGAGTGCATTTAAAATAATAATGAAATTAAAAGAGAAATCAATAGAATAATGGAAGAAGAAATAATAAAACATCAATGGAAGATAATGAAATAAAAGAAATAATAAATAAAATACACAAGAAAGAGAAGAAATAGAAGATGATGAAGTAATGAAGATAATGAAAATAATGAAAGAAGAAATGAAAGAACAAGAAGATGTACAATTTATTAACTATTATTACAATAAGAAGAAAATACATCAAATAATTAATATTATTAATAAAAATGAAATAATAATAAATACATTAGATGATTATTACCACTATATTAAAACTGTAGCTTCCACTATTAACATAATTAATAAAAATAAACAAGAAAGAAGTGGAAAGAGAAGTATAGAAAGAATATTGCAGTCAAAAATATGTAGATTAAGAGATTTACTCCATAATAAACAATATATGAAATTAAAAAGAATAATACATATTAAGAAAAATGATATATCATATTAAAATGAAAACAAATGAACAAATAAACTATTATAAATACCTCAGAAAGATGAAAATAATAGAAATAGAAGCAAGAAAGAATAATTTGAAAAGAATAAGATGGAAATATAAAATGATGAAATACGGGAAAAGGCAACATCTAAATAAATCTAAAGAAGATGAATATCCAGATAATATCTCCACTATTAATTTCTGGAAATGAATCTATGAAACTAACACCAATATAGATTTCCTGAATATTAATTTATATGAAATATTAAATGAGAATAGAATTAATGATAGAATGTCAATAATCACTCCCAATGAATTAGATTGTGATATTAAATTTATTGATAATTTGAAAGTAAAATGAAATTGATAAAATACAAGGATTTTGGATTAAATATTTAGAACAACCAAAGAAGTATTTAATAAAATTACTTAATGAATGGTTAAATAATCCTAATGAAATACCTCTTCATTTTATTCAAGGAAGAACAATATTAATATATAAGAAATGAGATAAATTAGACCTACAGAATTACAGACAAATAACTTGTTTAAATTGTCTGTTAAAAGTGTATACATCAATATTAAAGATGAAAATAGAAATCCAGCTGATGTTAAATCGAATTGAAAAACAATTATCATTAAATCAAATTGGATGTAAGAAATACACATATGCATCAAAAGAAGGATTATTATACAACACTATAATCCAACAATTATTATTAAAGGCTAAATGGAAGTGGGTAGAAACATATTATGACGTCTCCAAAGCATATGATAGTATTAACCACCAATGGATTAAACATTGTTTAATATATTTTAACATCCTACTAGTAGTAATTAATAGTATATTATATATATTAAATAATACACAACTTAATTTATATTACAATCAAGAAAGTGTAGGTATAATTAATGTAGAAAAAGGAATAATACAAGGTGACAGCCTATCTCCACTTTTATTTGTATTATCTATTGATGTATTATCTAAACAATTAGATAAACAAATAAGCAAATTAAATATTAAAATAAATGGAGAAGAAAAACAAGTCCAGTTAAACAATATATTATATAATGATGAATTAAAGATAACGACTAATAGCCTCATTGAAATGGAAAAAGCACACAAATTAACTAAAGAAATATTTAATGCAATAGGATTAAAAATTAATGTAGAAAAGAGTGGGATAATGACTAATATTAATAGTCAAATAAATGGTGAATTAGCTGAGCTACCAAGAGTAACTAATGATAATCCTTATAAATATCTTGGTATTGAAATATGAGATAAAGTAAATATTAATAAATATTGTACAAGAATATTAAATGATGTATCTTCTATTTTATCATCATTAAACACTATGAAGTACAGCAGTCTTAATACAATAAGAAAGATTAATAATGATATAATCTCCAAATTAAGATATGGATTTTGTATTGTCCCATGGAAACTATGAGAGTTGGAGAAGATAGATAAACAAATAAGAAAATCATTAATTCACCTCCAATTATACAGTAGAAATATCCCAAAAAGTAGATTATATGTTAAAAAAATGAATTGGGAATAGGACTAATGTCAGCAAGAGATGAATGCGCTAAAGAATTATTAAGAATATATTTAAAATATAAATATCAAACATATGAATATGAGAAATGATAGAAACAATAAAAGAAAATCCAAATGGAATAATTAAAAGAATGAATAAAGCATTTGGTAAGAAGATTAATTTTAATGAATTAATGAATGTAATAGAATTAAATGAAAGAAAGCACAATGTAAAGGAAGTATTTGAATGGGTAAATAATGAATTAAATGATAGATATTTAAGTGAATGGAAAGAAAAGAAATGTGGTGAATATATAAGATGTGCAAATGGCACTTTCAATGATAAGAAATTAACAGTAGCCACATGGAGGTCATTAAACATAAAAAGAAATGCATTCCTCCAAATAGTAATGATGCAAGAAGGAGTAACTATGACAGGAAATATTAAATCAAAAATACTCCAAAATGATGCTTTAAAATATTGCAAACATTGTCATAACACAATTGTATCTATTATTCATATATTGTTAGGATGTCCTGTAATGAAAAAGAATCAAATATCAAAACATGATTATGTATGTAAACAGATATTTAAACATTTATTAATTACACATTTTAATGAATTTGATGCAATTGATTTTAATAATACTCAAAATGTATTAATAATGATAAAATGGTCATAACTTACAATAAAGATTTATTTGTTAGTGACAATTCTTTCCATGATAGAAGACAAGATATATAATATCAAAATATTACAGAAAAGAAATGATATATTATAGATGTTGTTATATGTCAAGATAATAATTTAGAAATAAATTATATTCATAAAATAAATAAATACAAAGACTTACAAGAGAAAATAAGAAACAATAGAGAAATAATATATGTAGAAATAATACCTGTTATATTATCAATAAATTGATTAATTCACAAAGAGTCAGTAAGAAGATTACAATCACTAAAATTACAATTAGACTTTGCCAAAATCCTACAAACAATAATAATAAAAAATATGAAAGACTTAATGTTTTACACATTCAATTCTGGCAACACATTAGAATAAGAACAATCTAATGCGAGCATGCTAGAAATGAACTCTATTATAACAATAGAGCATATTGAAGAAACTGAAATAATCACTTCTCAATATGAAGAAAATCTAATTATGGATATATCTATTAATTGACCTTTTTTTTTTGCAAAAGAAAATATAGTAATAAATGAAAAATAAAAAGGGAAAGAAGTTTTTTTGAAGAGTTAAAAAAAAAAAAAATAAATGAAGTTATTCTTTCCTTACAACTAAAAATATAAACTTCATTTAAAATGAAGTTTTTGAACTAATTATAATAATTCATATGAAACATTCAGTCAAAGCTTCAAAGGAACCAAAGAAACTTACATTAGCCAAAAGAATTTCAGCTTCATTTGAAGGAGAGCAAGAGGCATTATGTATTTATTTATTAATGTCTCACGGTGTTAAATTTACTTTATTAAAACCAAGAAAAACACATACTGGAACAGAAAATGACCCAGAAGCATTATTTTTTACAATTGAAACAATACATTTTGGTGAGTATGAAGTGTTATTTAATTATATTACTGACCAAATTATAATTAATGAAGAGAAACAAATTTCTCCAGAAAAGAAAGATAGAAAAAAATATGAAAAAAGAAATGTCATTTCCTCAACTAATAACTTCCTTACTGATTTATTGATACATTTAGGATATTCTATTAATTTTAAAAAAACCCGATCAACAAGAATTATTGTTAAAATGAAACGTGTTTCTAGTTTAAAAGGAAATGGAATAAATCTCGAATGTACTTCTTCAATTTCTAGATTTGGAAAATTGATTAATCATACAATTAGAGATATTTTTGATCAAGCAGATATTAAACGTGAAGAACCTATTTTTTTCGATTATAATAAGCTTGGAATTTGTTTCAGAACATTTAGTGATAGGTTAAATGATGTTACTGAATATATTCGTATGATTATTCCCCCTGATAAAATATTATCATCTCAAAATAAAAAAGAAAACAACCAAATAATTGAAAAACAATGTAACTCTTCAATTAGTCCTTCTTTAGATATTAGTAGTTTTAAAATGGAAGGCAACAAAGAAGAAAGTATAAAAAATGAAAACATTAGTGTTGTTTCTTTTGATAGTCAAGAAATATCCTTTAATAATAATTCTACTTTCACTAATGAGGTAGTTGATATTATTACTTTTATTCCTTATAACAATTGGCAAGTTTTTTTTGAACCATTTGACAATACTACGACTCAACAATTACCAACTCTTTCAAGTGTTGGGTTAATTTAATTTTGTTTATTCTTTCTAATTTTTAACACAAAATAATTCCTTTTTTTTATTCATTTTAAAGTATTTCAAAAAAATACTGAATATGTTATTTACTTAATATGAAATTTACCCATTCAACTTTTATTTCAAATTCTTGCTTCTCTTTAAATGAAAGAAAAGTAAAGGAAGGATCATCTAATATTCCTTGAATTGAAACAATAATAAGTTCTTTATTTTGTTGAATGAGAAATTCATTTTCTTCTGAAAGAAGAATATCAAGAAATGGATATGATAAAGTTCCTGTAAAGGGAGTATCACCAAATAAAATCGCAGGAAATTGTTGAGTACAATTACTTTTCAAATGTAATTGAATTGATAATAATAATTCGGAACCAATAGAATCTTGTGGTTGGATAGTGGAAATAAAGTCAGTAGAAAAAAGTGGTTCAGATAATAAAGATAACCAAAGAATTGCTAATGATGGAGTAGTGTCTATAGATAACTGAAGTTGTTGGAATGAACTAGGAATATCATTTTTATTTAAATGAAAATTTGGAATAAAATCAAATAATGAACATTTGAGTAATGAATATAACTGATCAACACAACCATAATCTAACAATACGTGTAAACCACCACTTATCAAAAAAGATAAATAATATTGTGGTAATGTTATTAGGTGAATTAATTTAAGGATTTGTTCTATTTGCTCTACATCATTATCTTCAATATATTTAATAATTTGTGGAATAATAGAAGAAATATCTAATGAAGATTCTTCATTAAAAGAGAGAAGAATTTCAATAAAATTTTTGTCTAATGTTTGTCTGTCAAGATGAAAAATAACTTGTTGAAAGTACTCAATAACAGAGGATTTAGGAATATAATGAATGAGATGAGGTAATAATAAAATACAGTGATAGAAAGGAGGTAAATATTTTAATATTTGAAATGCAATAGAAGATGATAATTGGGTATAAGTTAATAAAGTAATTAAAACTTCATTATTTGGATTTTCAAAAAAAGATTCAATCAAATAATCACATAATGGAGAACGAGAAAAGTATTTTTCTAAAAAGTCATTTGATAATGTAGTAACTAATATACGAAGGAATTGGATACATTGGTCTGATATTTTTGATAATAAAGTAGATTGAATTAAATGATCAATATTATAATGACTAAATAATGATGCTATTAATTCTACAGGTGATAATAAGAGGTATTGATTAAATAAAATAAAAACAGAATAATCCAAAGAATCTAATAATAATAAATAAAGACTTTTAATCATACAATGAAAAGATAATTCATCTATCGAAACTTTGTTTAACAAAAATTTATTAGATTGAAGAAGAGTAATAAATTGGATTATTAAATCAACTAATGATTTTGTTAATAAATGTCTTGAACAAACTTGGAATAAATCATTAATTGAAAAAAGAGAAGACTGACATAAAACTAAAGATGGTTCTTTCAACACAATTTGAAGAAGAAGTAAAACACATTTGTCTGACTCTATCTTCAAATCAGTTTCTTGTTTTATTAAAATTAGACAATTAGTATTGAAGTTATTGATAAAAAAATGAAGTAATTCATTATGAACCATTTCATTTTCTTGGTTTAGGTAATAATGATATAATTGTGTATATTCAAGCTGGTTTAATGTATTTTTTAATGAAGATATCATTTTACATTTTGTTGTAGATAAACACGTTGTAGAATGAATAATTTCAAAAACTGTACTACTCATTTATAAGACTATTGATCTGAAGATTTAAAGATATGATTGAATCTAATCACATTATAATGATGAAATGACCTTTAAAATTTTTTTTTAATTTCAATCTATCAACTCATAATCCATTTCTTAAAATTATTTATGGTATACAACAAATTGATGATATTTTGTTTATGTATATTTTGTCCTCCAATTGCTGTATTTATAGAAACCAATTCTATAGGAATAGAATTTTGGATATGTTCATTTCTTTGGGTATTTTGTTTAAGCATTGGAGGAATTATCTATGCTTTTATCAAATGCTTCTTCTAAAAACTGAAGAAAAAAATTAACAAAAGTTTTTAGTTAGTTAATTTAAGAATTATTCCATTAACAAATGATATACTGTGAAAATTTTCACTTTTAAAGAACATACAAACAAGTATAATCAATTCAATTTTCAAAACAAAACGTGTTATGAGCATTCCAATGTTAACTCC
>NW_001915067.1:12699-22009 GCF_000208925.1 Entamoeba histolytica HM-1:IMSS
AACTCTTTTACAAAAATCTACTGGAGATAATTGATCAGTTTGAATATCTACAATACAAAGACAATGAAACAATACAATAACAAGTTCTACTCCTGATAAGAAAATACCACAAATCCAAGTAACAATGAAATATGGTTGTAACATTTGAACAACTTTTAATTATTAGTTCTAATTTTGAAACTTATTTAAAAAAAAAACATTCAACAACCATAAAATTAATGAATATTAGAAATTCTTAAAAATTAGGTTTTTTTTTGTTATTTCTCTTAGAATTAGAAATAGTGTAATAATGAAGTTAAATAAGTGATAAATGTAAGAATTGTATAAAAAATGATGATGATATATTTAAAACTTCTTCTTTTACATTGAAAATTAATTGAAAAGAATAAGTTTAGAAATACAATTTAATTTTTGTAATGTTTTTTAATAAATAAAAATATCAATATTTAACACAAATTGTTATTATCTTTGAATTTGAATAAAAAAAAAATTAAAAAAAAAATTAAAAAAGAGAAAGGAATGAGATTATAAAAAAGAAAACAAATAAGAAAAGAGAGAAAATAGAAAACGAGATCGACATAAAAGAGATTTAAATGGTTTGTTTGAAGAACAAAAAAGGAAGAAAGAAGATATTCTCATTTTAATAGGAAAAACCACCAACAAAGTTAGAGACAGTATATTTAATGTTAGTGATTCAATACTTAGATTCAATTCAGACATTATTTAATTTTCATCAAGTGTGTCATAGTTGTGATGATGCTATTGGAAGAACAAAAATTAATCCATGTTATAAAGAAAGATCATTAGAAACTATGTTATTAGATTCACGACTTAATAATTTAAATAAAGAAATGAAAATATTTAGAGGATTAGAAACACTTCATATTGACATCAATTCATTAGAGAAAATAGAATTAAATAAATGTTTGTTTTAATTGAATAAATTCAGAAAGGATAATATTCAATAAAGTAGTAGAAAGATATAAATTATTTGAAATACCATTCTTTTTAAATCAACCAAGTGCTAATAAATATAAAAATTTAAATGGAATTAAAGAGAAAATAGTTAGTTATAGAATTGATCTTTCATTTAAAGAGAATTTAGATATAACTACATTAATTAATTTAAGAGAAATAAGAATTAGAGTAACAAAACAACTTTCAAAAGAAATAATAATAAATTTTATAACAGGACTAAAGAAATTAAGACATTTACATAAAGTAATTATTGATTGTGATACACAACATCTTGAATATTTATGGTCATTAGTAAAAGGAATGAATTCAGAACGTACAACAATTATATTTAGATTAAATTGGTTAAGAGATGAAGATATTCCAACAATACAACAAGTATCTAATGTAATAAATGTTGGTATTTTTACAAATGGATTAGGTAAATTCCATGATATTTATTTAAAGAAAGGAGTTATATTATTATTTTATACAGATTATTATCTTCAAGTTTCTAACCAAATGGTATTTGATACTCAATTTTCAAAATTATTAAAAGAGTATTTTCCTTATAAAATTGAAATTCAAGGAAATAACTTTATTGCTCATGTTGGAAATAATAAAATTATTAAACTTCGTTCATTAAATTATCTTTCTGATTTATTTATTAATGAAGCTCGTTTTGATGAAAAAATTACAATAGAATTACCTACTCATTTAGAAAATTTAATTATTAATAATACTTCTTGTATTGATCGTCATGGATTAGATGGAATTGAAAATACTTTAGTCCCTAAAACAGTATTAGCTCAATTTGCTTCTCTCATTTAATTTAAATTTATTTTCTCTTTTTTTCTTTTTATTTTCTTTAAATGTAAAGAAATTGTTGTTTAAAAGTCCTAAAACATTTCACTTAATTTTCTGTTTCTTCTACTGTTTTTGTGACAAGTCCTTTAAAACTAGCTACTGGGACGTATGAAACGAGAGTATAAAATTTACCTTCTTCACCTTCCATTGGAAGTCTTGCCATTCTAACTCTAATTCTATCAGCAACTGATCTAATACCTTGACTCCAAATAAATTGATTTAATCCCATATCAAATTTAACATTATGTGTTTTCATAGTTTTAATTGCAAGGAATCTAATAATTTTAATGGCTTTTGGTGCTCTCTTCTTAAATGATTCTTTATGAAGATATTTATGCATATGAATAGTCATTTCACGAGTAATTGGTGCCATTTCTTTTGCTTTAATTTCTTTACTTGGTTTCTTATTTCCAACTTTACTAGATTTGGCTTCTTTTCGTGCCTTATTAGCAGCTCTATATTTTAATACTCGTGGATTAGTTGTGGTTGATTCAGCCATTTTCACTTCTCAAACCCTTTAGAGTTCCTTTTTTTAGTTCTATTTACTTTCATGTCGTTTATTCTTTTTTAACCATACTATTCTTTTTTGTTATTTATTATTGTTATTTTTCTGAATTACCATTGTCTTGAAAAACGAAAACTAAAAAAGTGATTGTTAATTCTAAAAAAACTCTAAAATGGTTTTTCTCTAAAATTCATTAGATTTCATACAAAAAACCAGGGAAACAAAACAATAAAAAAGTAAAAATATAATTAAGGGTTTTCTAATTCATTCTTTTTTCTCAAATTTGATTTAGACAAAAACAGACAAAAAAACTTTTCTTAAAAAACAAATAATTGATATAATGAAAACACGACAAAATCACGTGGTAACCAAAAAGAAAAAGAAATAAAGAAAAAAAAAAGAAAAAAAAATAATTTAAAAATAAAATTAAAGTAGGTTGCAATTAAAAGTCAAGTTAAAAATAAATATTTAAATAGTTTAAAGAACTGAAAAATCAAATCATTCTTTGGGATGCCAGTGAAAGACTACAAAATTGTAGTATTAGGAAGTGGTGCTGTTGGAAAGTCATCAATTACAGTTAGATTTGTACAAGGCATTTTCTTAGTTAAATATGATCCAACAATTGAAGATTCTTATCGTAAACAATTAGATTTGGATGGACAACAATATGTCCTTGAAATTTTAGATACTGCCGGTACTGAACAATTTACTGCTATGAGAGATTTATATATGAAAACTGGACAAGGATTTGTTCTTGTTTATTCCATTATTGCACAATCTACTTATAATGATCTTGATCCAATTCATGACCAAATTGTTAGAGTTAGAGACACAGAAAATGTTCCAATTATTGTTGTTGGTAATAAATGTGATCTTGAGAGTCAAAGAATTGTTTCACAAGATGATGGAAAAGCTCTTGCAGATAAATATGGAGCTGAGTTCCTTGAAGTTTCTGCTAAAGCTGAAATTAGGATTTCAGACATTTTCACTACTCTTATTAAAAGAATTAATGCTATGAACCAAACTAAACCAAAGAAGAAGAGTGGTGGATGTTCTCTCTTCTAAAAAACACGGACATCTTTGTTCTCTAATCGTATTGTTCGTATATTTTTCTTTTTTTATTTTTTTTTATCCTTGTAAAAATCTCTTTTTAAAATAAAAAGAAAATTTCAATTATTTAAAGAAGAACCATTAAAATTGTGAAAATGGTTAAAACAAGCATACCTGATATTCCATTGTCACACTTCCATTCAATTGGATTGAAAATAATTAATTGATCATTATCACTTTGGGTTGATAATGATGTTTCTGCAAGTCTAACAGGAACAAAGGTAGTTGAATCTGATAATTTAACATCTCCAACATAAGCAACAAAATCTCCTTTAGCTACATCCTCATTAACTGAAATTGTTATATTTTGAATAGATGAACTAGTAATTGGAACAACTACGTTATTTTCAGTATTTGGAATTACTTTAATTTGTGAAGTGTGTGTACGTCTACCAGTTTTTAAAGTATTACCTTTAACAGTAATTATAATTGGTATTTCACTTGTATTTGTACTTTCATAGTACAAGACAAATTGAATAGTTTTTAATTGAGTATTTATTGGTTTTTCATTAATAAATTGAACATTTTTTTTAATATTTCCTTTGTAATAACTAGTGTCATTAATAAAAACTAAAGTAGGTGACAAATATTCAGTATCAATATGCCATCCATCATTCATTTTACCATCAGTAAAGATAAAACTTTCTTTTCCCATGGTATTAAAACAAAGAAGGATTATAATAATGAACATAACTAATGAATGATTTCTTTTTGTTCATAAAATGTTTAAATAGTACTATCTTTTACTTTAGATTTGTCAATTTCATAATGAGATTGAATCTTTTCTGTTTAAAAGAGTAATATTCTTTTTTCAACAAAAGATGTCTCAAAATTTTTGACTTTTCTTATTAAAAAAAAATAAAATAAAAGATTAATTTAAGAAAAACATTCATTGATTATTCCCTGTTAGTGCGTCATAGGTTTGTTTATCAATCATTTGCATTGTATGTAAAGCTTCAAGAATCCCATATGCTAATGATGGATTTTCTGAAAGAATTGTTTTTGCCTTTTTACGATCAGTTTGAACAAGTTTCTATTAATCAGTATTTGAGTAATATTAATACAAAGATTATTTAAAATACAAACTTTTACTTCTTCTATAGCACTAAGTAATTGTTGTTTATCAATACAATCAAGTGCTTGTTTAACATCTTTTTCTGTCGCAAATTTCGTTCCAGTTTGAGGTGGTTGTTGCATCAAATGAATTTTTAAGTTTTTTTTGAAAAACAAAATATTAAAATTTTTTGTTATTTTAATAAAAGAAAATTAATAAGAGAAATAATATACAAGAAAAACGAAGGGAAAAGAAGAAAAAGATAAAGAAAAAGAAATAAAAGTCAAAAAATAAAAAAAAAATAAAAATAAAAATAAAAGAAACTGAAAAATTATAATATTATGAAGTTGGTCTTAATACTTTTAGTATTTGTAGTTTCAAATGCAATTGAGACAGTTAGTAATAATGATAAACAGTATCACTCTTACATCAAACAAATTACAGAAAAAATGACAGAAGTAAAAAGTAAACATGGGAAACGAATTGCTGAATTAAAGAATCGAATGAATAACTTACAAAATGAATTAAATAAAAAGAAACAAATGATGGCCAATGAAATAAATAAAATGAAAGAACAAGTAGTTGAATTGCGTGTTGCAGAAAAAGAAACAAAGAAAGCTAAAATAAATTTAAAACAAATGGCAAATCAAATATATAAATTAAAAATTAAAGCACAAAAAGCTGCTAGTGAACCTGATAAAAGAGTAAGTCAAACCATTATTTCACAATTAAGAAAAAAGAAAGTTTCATATGAAAATATACTTCTATCAATGAAAGAGAAATACACTAAAGCTGAAGGTATATTAAAATTAATGAAGAAAAATCAACGAAGAATTATGAATCAACTCTTTAGATTAAAACATCGAATGTTTAGAGTAGAAGAAAAAATTAGAAGAGAAAATGATAATACAAAACGTTTATTAACTCAAAAGAAAAAATTACTTAAAGAAGCAAATCAATTAGCATCAGATAAAAAACGTTTTGCTCAACAAAAAAGTATTCTTGAAAGTAAAGTTGTTGTATTAAAAGAACAAATGCAAAATGCAACAAAACAACATCTTCCTAAATTACAAAGTCAAATGGAACAATTTAAAGAACGTATTTCATTTTTAGGTGAAAGTGTAAAAGATGTAATTGAAAGAGAAGAAGAACTCTTTGTTGATTCACCTAAACTTTCAGCTGCTAAACAAGAATTTTACTCTAAACTTAATCAACTCAAACAAGATAGATCAAATCTTCTTCAACAAATAAAAGATGCACGTTATGAATTAAAACAAATGAAGGTTAAATTAAATCAATCAAAAACAAAGAAGGTTAGTCAAGAAATTATTCGTGAACAAAAAAATCTTGTTAATGAAGCAAAAGAAAAAGTTATTGAAATAAAAAGAAAATTAGCTGAAATTAGAAGAAAAAAAGATGTTGTTGTAAGTACTTTTAAAGCAGAAGAAAAACAATATTATGAAAATAAACGAATTAAAGCAGAAAAGAAAGCTTTTAAAAGATTATCTGTTAATGTTAAAGAATTACAAAGAGTGTTTAACAGAATTATTAGAATTAAAAATGCTATGAGAACAAATACTAGTGAAAAATTAAAACAAAGACTAATTATTGTTAATGGACATAAAAAAGAATTATTAATTAAAATTAAAGTGCTTGAAAATAGATTACTTAATTATCAAAAAGTTAGACAACAACAATTTAAAGTTCAACGAGTTGAAATGAGAATGAAGAAAGAAAGAATTAATAAAATTTTAAATGAACTATATAAGAAAATTGCTATAAAGAAAACATTACTTGACATGAGTAAAGAAAGTCAAAAATTAATTAATGCTAAAGAATATTTCTTAAGTGTTGATAGAGCTAATGATTTAGAAAAGAAAATTGCAAGGATTAATACTATCTCTAACAATTTACAAGTGAAAGAAGTAAATATGCTTAAATCAGTTATTAAACGAATGAAAGTTATTGTTAATATTATTGGAATTAAACAAGCAAGTTTTGAAGAAGAACTTGCTGGAGATATGGCAGAGTTCCATAAAATTATTGATGCTTTCATTGTTTCAAAATATAATTTGGATATGCAAACCAGAGAGAATGAACAACAGGCTCAACAATTAAGTGGAAAGTAATAATTGGTTGTTTTATCATTTTATAAATTATTTATAATAGAAAATTTAAAAGAAAAAAAAAAGATAAACAATTCTTGTTAATTATCATGCATTAATGATTTTCCCCCATTAAATAAAACACTTCTAAAATCAGTGATTGGCTCTTCTTCTTTTTTAAATTCTTTCTTTGGGAGTGGTGATTTTGTTGACTGTTTTGATTGTGGTGATTGAGTTGGTGATCCAACAGTTTTATTTTTAGGAGGTGTTGTTGGTTTGATAGATGTTATTTCTTTTGTTTCTTCTTTCTTTTCTCCTTCTTTTAATGATTTTCCTCCATTAAATAAAACACTTCTAAAATCTGTAATAGGTTCTTCTTTTTTTTCTGGAACTTTTGGTTTTATACTATCTTTCTTTGGTGGTGGTGTTGGCTTATCTTCCTTTTCTTGTTTTGAAGTATCCAAACAACTCTGTTTTGGTTGTGTTGAAGGTTTAGATGGCTGAGCAATTGAAGGAGTATTACGTGCTGGAAGAGTTGGTTTATACCGTTCTTTCTTTTCTGGGTTTGAAGGAAGGGATTGTCTTTCATGTTTTTGAGTTGTTGTTTTAATTGGTTCAGCATGACTCTGTTTTTTTTCAGGAAGTTGAGGTTTGTTTTCTTCTTTCTTTTCTCCTTCTTTTAATGATTTTCCTCCATTAAATAAAACACTTCTAAAATCTGTAATAGGTTCTTCTTTTTTTTCTGGAACTTTTGGTTTATGTTCATTTGTTGAAGGAGGTTTTGTTGTTATACTTTCCTTCTTTGGAGGAAGGTTTTGTTTTCTTGAAGGAAGAGATGGTTTTGGTTTTTTTTGAGGGTCTTTAGAATTAGTTTTTTCTTCCATTTCTAGTACTTCCATAGGTGGTTGTGGTAGTGACTTATTTTTTTTTGGTGATTTGGTTGTTGAAATAATTGGAGCATTTTCTGTCTCACACTTTGGTTTTTGTTCTGAAGTATTTGAGTTTATTTGTTTTGGTGTAGGAAGGATTGGGTTTGGTTTAGTATGTTCTGAAACAATAGGTTTGCTTTTAAATGCTGGTGTTTGTGTTATTTGTTCTGCCATTAGTTTTGCTCCTGATCGCTCTCGTTTTAATTCATTTCCAGGAGGTTTGCAATACATTGAGACTGGTCTTTGAGGTGTGTTATTTTGATTATAAGGTGAAGGTTTAAGAGGGTGTTGTGTAGATGTAGTTTTAGAAGGTGTTGCTTTTTTTATTTCTGATGGTTTTTTAAAGCCACCAACAGGAGTAGGGAGTTGGTGTTGTGAGGCAGTTGTTTCAGATTTCTTCATAGTTAACTTTTCTTTTGATTTTTCTCTGATAAGAGCATTTTTGGTAGGTTCTCGTTTATTTCTTTTGTTCAATTCTTCTGCAATCATCATACATGGCATAGGAGATCCTCCATAAAAAGGGTGTCTTCTTGGAGAAACACATTCATCATTTGAATCAACTGTCATAGCACATGCTTTTTCTTTTGTTTCACAAGTCATTTTTTTTTTCTTTTCAAACCCTTCTTTACTCATCTTTTTTTTGTTTGGAATTGACTGAGTTGGTCTTCTTGGTAATGTCTCTACTTTACATTTGTCTGATTCTTGAAGTAAATGGTCAACTTGTTGTTGAGAACTCATTTGTACATACAAAGATCTGAAAATTATTGGCTCTGAAAATTTAAAAAAATCTAATGAAATTCAACTAAAAATACCTTTTCTTGAAAGAAATATTAACGAAAAAATCAATAAGAAAAATTATTTTTACTTTTCATTTTCGTAATGTATTATTGTTTCTTCTAAACCATTTATTAACGAAATGTTTTATATGATTCATTATGTCTTGAAGCTGATGCTGTTAGAGATTTTGAAGTCTCAAAACTTAGTCAAGAAACATGGTCTGAAACAGCAACAATGGTAGCATCTGTAATGAGACTTGTTGATAATGATGCTTTAAAACATACTGAAACAGCTGTAGTGACACGTTGTGCACTTTCATTAATTGTTGCTGGAATAAAATATGGAAAACCAAACAAACCATCTAAGGGGGTTTTTGGAATTGATAATGAAGAAGATTATATTCCAAACAATTTTAATGAAGTTTATCAACAACTTCTTAAAGGAATTGAAGATGATACTCTTAAACATTCTAAAATAACATCCAAACCTTATTTTATTCCACATTTTGGGTTATTACCAACATTAAATTTATTATCAATAGAGTCATTAAAAACAAATAATGAAATATCTCAAATGACTGCATTTTTAGAAGAAATTCATTTCATCTTAAAAAGAGGTGTTAGAATAAATGATCATTTCTTGACATTATTACAATTAATTAATATTGCTAAAGAATTGTTTACTACTTTAATCAAATACACTCCATCATATATTGACGATTATTTGGATATGCATAATATTGAAATGTGTGCAATGAAACTCAGTAAACAAGGTTTGACTGGTCAAAAAATTATTGATTCAATCATTTTTGAAGTTGCAGACAATCCACTTAGTGATAAAGTCATTCATTGGTTAACTAAAATACGAGATTTGAATCATTGTTATTCAATTTGTTTGGATGTACTTTCAGACAGTGTTAAAGGGGATGGTGTGCTTCAAGAATTAAGAGGTCAGGTTGTTGTTCCATTATATTTTGCATCTGTTCTTCAAGGACTAATTGATGTTGATA
>NW_001915067.1:22109-29492 GCF_000208925.1 Entamoeba histolytica HM-1:IMSS
TGTTCATCGTGTAATTGATTTGACAGTGTCTGATGCATTGATGGTTTCTCGATGCTCAGCACCATTAGTGATTGTTCATGAAGCAGAACGGTTATTAAGAGAAACTCGACCAGATATTGCACGAGCATTACGTGGAGAAACACCTACAAATACACCAGCATTGAAAGAATTTAAAGGGATAGAAGTAACATTACAACTCCTTTCTTCAAAACAAGAATTATCAGAATTGTTCTATCAATCATTATTTGATATTTTTCAACCAATGCCAATATCATTAATTGAAGCCATAACTTATAGTTGTTTAAAATGTGAAAATAGAAGATGTTTAGAAAATATTCTTGGAAAAGAATTACCTCATGACTATGGTGAATTATTTGATATTCTTTCTGAATTATTACCAAAGAAGACTCCATCCAAAAGTTATATCACTATTCAAACAATTACTGACTTTTGGAAAATACAACATTTCTTTGATAAACGATTACCTGCATTGAGAGTTTCAGCACGAAATAAAGATCATAATGGTCAACTAATGTTATACATCACTAAAAAACAACCACATAGTATTATTGCTTATTTACATCATGAGTTTCTCTTAAAGTTCATTCCAACTATTCCAAAAAATCATATTTTATTTGACACTGACTTTTCTAAAATTCTACAAGACGAATTATGGGGAAATCAAACACCTCCAGTCAATTCAAATAAACAAGCATTACAATCTCTTGTTTCATTACAATCATTATTACCAATTTCTAATTATTTGAAAGATTCATTTATTCAACGACTCTTAGAAGCAGAAGAAACAGAATTAGTTTTGTCATGTCTTCTCCACCCATTCTATTTTATCACTTTTGCATTAGACAATCCAATAACCCTTCATATAAACCATTCAACACATTATGTAGAAACACACTCATTCCATTTCATGAAAGAAGATGTTTTGAATCAAATTAAACTAAAATTTAATCAAAACCCATTGAAATACATAAGGGTTCTTGTTGCTTGTCTCCCACAATTCAAACCAAATGATCTTTACTCAATTTATCAAATGAGTCTCAATGTTCTTGGTGGACGATCTGATTCAGTTCTTGTACAATACATCCAGGCATCAGTGTCTGCAATGTTGTCAGTCTGTCCTGAATATTCAACACCTCCACCACATTCTATCATGTCAGTTATTGCTTTTGAACATTCGTTAGTTTTTATTTCACAATCATTATTATCTCCAGCAACAAGAGCAACCATTGTTCAAGAGCTTCATGAAGTTCTTCAAGGGGTTGTTGGAGAAGGAAGACTTGTTGATAAAATAGATGGAGTAAGAAAGAATTGGGTTGGAAAGATCACATTGAGGTTATTGTGGGATCTTATCTGTCTTTCTACAAACAACCCAGTGTTTGATCAAATATTGGTTGAAGATGTTTTTCAAGATGATAACAGAAATAATGAAACACAACCTCTTTCAATGATGGATAGAAGAGATTCATTACTTTCACGTTTGTTAGTTCATTTAACTGATTATTAATGTTATTGCCATATCAGTTGTGTCATTAGAATGGTTAATTAATGTCAACACAATGAGAATAAATGAAAGAAAGTATTGAACAAAGATGGATTTGGTTGTTCTATTCTTTTATTTCTTCAACACAAATCTACAACCATCAAGGGGAGTGGAAAGGGAATAAAATATCTAAAGAATTAGAAAATGGTATGATGTTCCAAGTTTCATAATTCTTAAAAGGATGAATAAATGAAAGGATATTGCGAAGATAAATTAATAAAACTGAAGGAAGATAAAACGGATAGAACGAATCAATGCAATGAAGATAACTCAGAAACAAATGTTAGAATTAATAAAATAACTGTGGCTTTAACAACAACATATTGCAGTGTATTATAAAATAAGTTAGTTAATAAAAAATATCTGGGATGGTTGGTTGTTTATTTTCAATATGTCAAAAGAGTAATGTTATGACTATGAGACAAGGGAAGATGAAAGTGAGAGTTTATCAACAAGTTAATTTTGTATGTCATGTTAATGAAGCTGAATAAATATTGAAGAAGAATTAAAATCCTAATTCAATCGTATTTCATTCAAATAGTGTTTTATTTCAATACTCTAATAATGTTAGTCTTCAAAATAACAAGTTATTGAATGTTATTACAGAATAATCAATCTTTGATGCTGTAGTTTCTATAAACACCCAAGTCTAATTACTGTTTAAATAGCTACACCCTCTTCTGATTGTAAATTAAGAATGTAATTTAGAGTAATAAATTAATGATATTTTAAATGTGAGAAAATTATTCAATAAGTATGTATAAAATAATAATGATTTAATGAGAAATTCACAAACATAAGTGTCAAATGAAGAGATAATAGAAGTGGTAAAATAATTAAAGAGAATATTTAAATCAATGATGATATTTGTTTATATCCCTTTCATTCTTTTAATTTATAAATAGTGAACAAATCAGAAACATGATACTTTGAAATAATATTTCAATGGTAATGAATTAAAACAAATACAATGTTATGTTACAAATGTTTATGTAAAAAAGACAATAATTTTATGAATAATTTCATTGAATATTCTTCTAATTGACCATTGACTTATTTTATTAAATAAATAATGACGATTCATTAAGTAATTTTCCAATATTTTATCCAAAAAGTATAAAACTTTAATCAGTACAGCATTAAAACAATGGTAATGATTTGTTTCATCATCTTATTATAAGTTATAAAAAATAAATGAAAATAAAACAAATGAATATCAGAACATTAAAATATAACTCATTCTTAATTACATTCATTTTACTATATTTTCTGTTAATGAAAATTATTTTTTTAAGAGAAATAAGAATCTTATTTGTTCAAATTCTTAATTAAAAATAAATCATGAATATGATGATATATTATTAATATCTTATTTGTGTTTTCTAGTGTGTATTTTAGTATTGCTTTATGATTTTGTTCATTAAATATTGATTTTAAATATGAGTTTTATCTCTAATTGCAAGTATAATGTCTATTTTTTTAGAAAACAACATTCATAAATTCATTCTGTCTATGTTTATTTTTCTTTATACCATACTTTCTTCTTCTTATTATTATTTATGTTATTCTTTTTCATCTATTATTATTTTCCATTTTATTTATTTTGTCGTTTGTTTATTTGAATTTTATTTATTGTTTATTATTGTTTTATCACTACCAGAAATACAAATAATAAAATAATAACTAATTAGAAAAACCACTTAACATGAGTTTTGTATAATAATTTGTATATAGTTAGCAATGTTTATGTGTTTGTTACGTGTTCAAATAAAGATAACAAAAATTAATAGTTAACACCAAATGAAATATGTTGAATTGTAAATAATATGTGAAAATATAAAGAATAATAATAAATCATTGAAAATAATACATAAAATAATTAAGCTGAAATGCAATAATTAATTAAGTAATGTGTTGAAATGAGAAGGTATTAAGAGTACGAAAATTAGCAAAGAAAAAATGCATCTAAATAATTTACAAAAAAGAAAAAAGATGCAAAAAAATTTGCATCCATAGAATATTCCATTTATTATATTTTGCTCCTAAAATAAAAATAAAAAGTATGATAAATACAGAATATATAAATATTTATGTTTATATTTTATAATCATTTGTATTCATTTTGTATGAAATATTAATGAAATAGATGATTTGATTATTCATATTTATTTTTATTATTCATATTCTTTTATTTATATGTTATTTATCTATCGTATTTTTATATTTATTTCTCTGTTTATATTATTTATCTATCATCTTCTTATTATCTATATATTATTATATTATTATATTCTTCTTATTTTATTATTTTTATGTTTATATTCTTTAGATTTTCTTATTGTTATTCTTTTATATTTAAATGTATTTTATTATTTGTTTATTCATCTTTATCATTTTTATATTCTTATCATTTTTATATTATTTTCATTTTATATTTATTCTCTTTTGATTTATATTAATATTAAATTTATCTTTTATACTTTGATTTTATTATTATATCATTGATTATCATTTCTCCTTTTATTTATCATTTATTCTTATTATTCTTTTGTTTTATAATCTATATCATATATTCATATCATTTTCATTTATATTTTATCACTTATTATATGTTTAATAACATAACACATATGATTGATTATATAATAAACATCATGTTTAAATTATACATATAAATAATAAACATAAAAAATAATACAATATTTTTTTTCAATAAAACAATATTAATTATTTTCCACCATTAAATTAGACACTTATTATTGAATATTTCTAATTTTTACATTAAAAATACACTTTTTATTTCTTCTTTTCATATTTTATTACATCTTTGTGATTTATTATTTTTATATTCTTCTTCTACTTTCTTTTTATTCTTTTATATATTTATATTCTTTTTATATTATTTTGTTTTCGTTGTTTTTCTATTTCTTTCTTCTATTATTTATCAATTTTATATTCATTTATTCATTCTTTTTATTTCTTTTTTATTAGTTCTTGAGTATTGTATATTTCTTTATTATTTCATTTATGTATTATCAAAATATATGTTTTATTGATTTTATGTTGAATAGATTATAGAATAATTCAATATTTTCAATGTTAATTATTCATTATTTATTATTAAATGTTGTGTATATTTATTATATTAAATGAATATGATGAATGAATATCAATATTATTGTTTATTTGATTTTAAAACAAATAATAAATGAATATGAAATAATAAATGAATGAATAATAATTTAATATATGAAATAATAAAAAGAAATAAAATATAAATAATAAAGAAATATGATGTATTTAATATATAATATAATTTATTATCAAATATAATAATATCAAATGATGATTTATTTTTATTTCAAAATATTTTGCATCATTAAATTTTGCACTTTTTTTATTTGTTTCAATAAAATTTGCATCCTTTATTTTTTTCATTCTTTTCTTCTTTTATCATCTCTTTTGTTTTATTACACTTTATCTTCTTTCTTTTTATATTCTCTCCTTTCTACTTTTATTCTTTCTTCATCTTCATCTACTTTTTACTTTCTTTTTATTCTTTTATATCATTCATTCTCTTCTTTTTCAATTATTTGCTTTTTTTCGTTGCCGAACAGAAACAACATATGCAATGATGAAAGATAAAAGAAAAGAGTCATAAACAAGAAGAGGAATAACATAAAACAATCAATGAATAACATAAAACAAATAACATATGATATGAATAACATACAAAGAAAATATGAGAAAGAAACACACAATAAAAGTGATAAAAAGTGAAAAAAGGAGAAGAAACAACAGAAGAGAATGCAAGTATGAATGAAAAATAATATATTTTTTGAAATAATAATGAGAATAAAGAAAAGAACAAAAAGAGAAGAAATTAAAGCGTTGTTTATCTTCTGAAGTGAAACAAATAAGAAATAGGAAAGAAGAAGATAATATTTCACGAGATAATCCAATGTATAATGAAAAGAACAACGAAAAACAAGAAATTAGAAGAAGACAACGACAATGGTAATAGTGAATTTGAATGAATAAATTAAATAAACAATTAAGAAGAAAGTGAGATAGAAGAAAGAGCGATGATATTGAAAGAATATGCAGTTTGAATGAATAAATAAAATGAGATTGAAATAGTGAAATACACGGAGAATAAAGAAAACAAAACATATAAGAAGAATAATGATATATTAAACAACACGAATAATCGAAACAACAAAACAGAAGAATAATATACAATAAAAGACAATATAACAATATCACAAATCACAACAATGAGATGAAATAATGAAATAATGAGAAAGACAAAACAACAAGAAGTGATTATTAAATATTTAAAGAATATGTTCCAACTTCACTACTCAGATGAGTTGAAATTTCATAATTATTTTAACAAAAAGATGAGAATTAAAGAATGGTAGTTACAAAATAGAAATTAATACATATTCAAAAGATGATATAAACAAGTAAAAAGAAATGAAGAAACAAATGAAATAATAAGAAAATCACGAGTTGACATACTAAAATAATATTCAATATGTAAGAATATCCTAACTATAAACAATGTAGTAATAATGGTTGTGTGAATGTAGAGTTTAAGAATGAAGAAGAATGCAGTTCAAGAAAAGAATAGACAAATCTAACAAAGAAAGAATAGAAATGAGATTATCATAGATATGAATAATGTATGAAGTTTGAATGAGATATAACATTTATGAATAAGATGAAAATAAGAAAAACAATGGAAATAGAAGAAATGACGAAAATATAACAATAACGGTTGTAATAACAATATTGAGATTATTTAATAATGAAACAAGAAGAACAATGAATGAAATTTGCATAGAAATGTCATGTGAAATAACAATGAAAAAGATAATTATCATAAATATAAAAACACTAAATAATGAATATAATGAATATATGTATGAAACAGAAGAATGATTATTTTTAGAGAGTGAATTGATGTAAACTTACGTGAACAAGAGATAAAAGTGAATTTGATTTGAAGATAATTTAATTATTAAATTATTTCTGAAAATTTAAGTCAAATAGAAAATTCATATCTTTTTATTTAAAAATCAAAGAATAGAAGGAGAAAAGAAACAATAAATAATAAATAATACAAGTAGATATGGATAAATATAAAATGTGAAGAATGTTGAAATGATATTCAAAGAATTTGGTATGTTTTAATTCTATTATTTTATTCATTTCATAACATTCATACATTAATACCATCGAATATTTAGAGTATAAAATAATAAATATTTCACGAGTGTGACAATAATTAATGATTTTATTTCAATTGAAATATAATTTCTGTTCATTTTTTATTTATTTTATTTTCACTCATCACTCACTTTCATTAATATTGTTATTTGATTCATTATTTTCTTATTGTAATAATAGTTAATAAATTGTACATCTTCTTGTTCTTTCATTTCTTCTTTCATTATTTTCATTATCTTCATTACTTCATCATCTTCTATTTCTTCTCTTTCTTGTGTATTTTATTTATTATTTCTTTTATTTCATTATCTTCCATTGATGTTTTATTATTTCTTCTTCCATTATTCTATTGATTTCTCTTTTAATTTCATTATTATTTTAAATGCACTCTTTATTACTTCTTTATATTCATTAATACCATTTACTTTAATTCTAAATTCATGTATTAATCTTTTTATTAACTCTTATTATTGTTGACATTTTATGTTTTCTTTCAAATAATTTCAAAACAAAACATTTATAAAGTGTTAAAATTTCTTCTTCTCTGTCTGTTTGTTTCAATTGTTTTTTGCTTGTCTAATTCAAAT